>NC_037298.2:15030035-15331824 GCF_000002775.5 Populus trichocarpa | reverse complement strand
GTCACTGGTGATGCATTGATTCGACAGCCCCCAACAGCCCCTAGGGCTCAGATATCATCAACGAACTGCTGTCACGGGTGACGCATGGATTCGACAACCCCCAACAGCCCCTAGGGCCACAGATATCATCGACCACTGCTGTCACGGGTGACGCATGGATTCGACAGCCCGAACAGCCCCTAGGGGCTCAGATATCATCAACGAACTGCTGTCACGGGTGACGCATGGATTCGACAGCGGAAACAGCCACTAGGGACTCAGAAATCATCAACGAACTGCTGTCACGGGTGACGCATTGATTCGACATCCCCAACAGCCCCTAGGGCTCAGATATCATCAACGAACTGCTGTCACGGGTGACGCATGGATTCGACAGCCCCAACAGCCACTAGGGCCACAGATATCATCAACCAACTGCTGTCACGGGTGACGCATGGATTCGACAGCTGAAACAGCCCCTAGGGACTCAGAAATCATCAACAAACTGCAGTCACGGGTGACGCATTGATTCGACAGCCCCAACAGCCCCTAGGGGCTCAGATATCATCAACCAACTGCTGTCACGGGTGACGCATGGATTCGACAGCCCAAACAGCCTTATGGACTCAGAAATCATCAACCCACTGCTGTCACGGGTAACGCATGGATTCGAAAGCCGAAACAGCCCCTAGGGCCTGAGATATCATCAACCAACTGCTGTCACGGGTGACGCATGGATTCGACAGCCCAAACAGCCCGTAGGGACTCAGATATCATCAACCAACTGCTGTCACGGGTGACGCATGGATTCGACAGCCCCAACAGACCCTAGGGGCTCAGATATCATCAACAAACTGCTGTCACGGGTGATGCATGGATTCGACAGCTGAAACAGCCCCTAGGGACTCAGAAATCATCAACGAACTGCTGTCACGGGTGACGCATGGATTCGACAGCCCCAACAGCCACTAGGGCCACAGATATCATCAACCAACTGCTGTCACGGGTGACGCATGGATTCGACAGCTGAAACAGCCCCTAGGGACTCAGAAATCATCAACAACTACAGTCACGGGTGACGCATGGATTCGACAGCTGAAACAGCCCCTAGGGGCTCAGAAATCATCAACAAACTGCAGTCACGGGTGACGCATTGATTCGACAGCCCCAACAGCCCCTAGGGGCTCAGATATCATCAACCAACTGCTGTCACGGGTGACGCATGGATTCGACAGCCCAAACAGCCTTATGGACTCAGAAATCATCAACCCACTGCTGTCACGGGTAACGCATGGATTCGACAGCCGAAACAGCCCCTAGGGCCTGAGATATCATCAACCAACTGCTGTCACGGGTGACGCATGGATTCGACAGCCCAAACAGCCCGTAGGGACTCAGATATCATCAACCAACTGCTGTCACGGGTGACGCATGGATTCGACAACCCCAACAGCCACTAGGGCCACAGATATCATCGACCAACTGCTGTCACGGGTGACGCATGGATTCGACAGCCCGAACAGCCCCTAGGGGCTCAGATATCATCAACGAACTGCTGTCACGGGTGACGCATGGATTCGACAGCCCCAACAGCCACTAGGGCCACAGATATCATCAACAAACTGCTGTCACGGGTGACGCATGGATTCGACAGCTGAAACAGCCCCTAGGGACTCAGAAATCATCAACAAACTGCAGTCACGGGTGACGCATTGATTTGACAGCCCCAACAGCCCCTAGGGGCTCAGATATCATCAACCAACTGCTGTCACGGGTGACGCATGGATTCGACAGCCCAAACAGCCTTATGGACTCAGAAATCATCAACCCACTGCTGTCACGGGTAACACATGGATTCGAAAGCCGAAACAGCCCCTAGGGCCTGAGATATCATCAACCAACTGCTGTCACGGGTGACGCATGGATTCGACAGCCCGAACAGCCCCTAGGGGCTCAGATATCATCAACGAACTGCTGTCACGGGTGACGCATGGATTCGACAGCCCCAACAGCCACTAGGGCCACAGATATCATCAACCAACTGCTGTCACGGGTGACGCATGGATTCGACAGCTGAAACAGCCCCTAGGGACTCAGAAATCATCAACAAACTACAGTCACGGGTGACGCATGGATTCGACAGCTGAAACAGCCCCTAGGGACTCAGAAATCATCAACAAACTGCAGTCACGGGTGACGCATTGATTTGACAGCCCCAACAGCCCCTAGGGGCTCAGATATCATCAACCAACTGCTGTCACGGGTGACGCATGGATTCGACAGCCCCAACAGCCACTAGGGCCACAGATATCATCAACCAACTGCTGTCACGGGTGACGCATGGATTCGACAGCTGAAACAGCCCCTAGGGACTCAGAAATCATCAACAAACTGCTGTCACGGGTGATGCATGGATTCGACAGCTGAAACAGCCCCTAGGGACTCAGAAATCATCAACGAACTGCTGTCACTGGTGATGCATTGATTCGACAGCCCCAACAGCCCCTAGGGCTCAGATATCATCAACGAACTGCTGTCACGGGTGACGCATGGATTCGACAACCCCAACAGCCCCTAGGGCCACAGATATCATCGACCAACTGCTGTCACGGGTGACGCATGGATTCGACAGCCCGAACAGCCCCTAGGGGCTCAGATATCATCAACGAACTGCTGTCACGGGTGACGCATGGATTCGACAGCGGAAACAGCCACTAGGGACTCAGAAATCATCAACGAACTGCTGTCACGGGTGACGCATTGATTCGACATCCCCAACAGCCCCTAGGGCTCAGATATCATCAACGAACTGCTGTCACGGGTGACGCATGGATTCGACAGCCCCAACAGCCACTAGGGCCACAGATATCATCAACCAACTGCTGTCACGGGTGACGCATGGATTCGACAGCTGAAACAGCCCCTAGGGCCTCAGAAATCATCAACAAACTGCAGTCACGGGTGACGCATTGATTCGACAGCCCCAACAGCCCCTAGGGGCTCAGATATCATCAACCAACTGCTGTCACGGGTGACGCATGGATTCGACAGCCCAAACAGCCTTATGGACTCAGAAATCATCAACCCACTGCTGTCACGGGTAACGCATGGATTCGAAAGCCGAAACAGCCCCTAGGGCCTGAGATATCATCAACCAACTGCTGTCACGGGTGACGCATGGATTCGACAGCCCAAACAGCCCGTAGGGACTCAGATATCATCAACCAACTGCTGTCACGGGTGACGCATGGATTCGACAGCCCCAACAGACCCTAGGGGCTCAGATATCATCAACAAACTGCTGTCACGGGTGATGCATGGATTCGACAGCTGAAACAGCCCCTAGGGACTCAGAAATCATCAACGAACTGCTGTCACGGGTGACGCATGGATTCGACAGCCCCAACAACCACTAGGGCCACAGATATCATCAACCAACTGCTGTCACGGGTGACGCATGGATTCGACAGCTGAAACAGCCCCTAGGGACTCAGAAATCATCAACAAACTGCAGTCACGGGTGACGCATTGATTCGACAGCCCCAACAGCCCCTAGGGGCTCAGATATCATCAACCAACTGCTGTCACGGGTGACGCATGGATTCGACAGCCCAAACAGCCTTATGGACTCAGAAATCATCAACCCACTGCTGTCACGGGTAACGCATGGATTCGAAAGCCGAAACAGCCCCTAGGCCCTGAGATATCATCAACCAACTGCTGTCACGGGTGACGCATGGATTCGACAGCCCAAACAGCCCGTAGGGACTCAGATATCATCAACCAACTGCTGTCACGGGTGACGCATGGATTCGACAGCCCCAACAGACCCTAGGGGCTCAGATATCATCAACAAACTGCTGTCACGGGTGATGCATGGATTCGACAGCTGAAACAGCCCCTAGGGACTCAGAAATCATCAACGAACTGCTGTCACGGGTGACGCATGGATTCGACAGCCCCAACAGCCACTAGGGCCACAGATATCATCAACCAACTGCTGTCACGGGTGACGCATGGATTCGACAGCTGAAACAGCCCCTAGGGACTCAGAAATCATCAACAAACTGCAGTCACGGGTGACGCATTGATTCGACAGCCCCAACAGCCCCTAGGGGCTCAGATATCATCAACCAACTGCTGTCACGGGTGACGCATGGATTCGACAGCCCAAACAGCCTTATGGACTCAGAAATCATCAACCCACTGCTGTCACGGGTAACGCATGGATTCGACAGCCGAAACAGCCCCTAGGGCCTGAGATATCATCAACCAACTGCTGTCACGGGTGACGCATGGATTCGACAGCCCAAACAGCCCGTAGGGACTCAGATATCATCAACCAACTGCTGTCACGGGTGACGCATGGATTCGACAACCCCAACAGCCCCTAGGGCCACAGATATCATCGACCAACTGCTGTCACGGGTGACGCATGGATTCGACAGCCCGAACAGCCCCTAGGGGCTCAGATATCATCCACGAACTGCTGTCACGGGTGACGCATGGATTCGACAGCCCCAACAGCCACTAGGGCCACAGATATCATCAACAAACTGCTGTCACGGGTGACGCATGGATTCGACAGCTGAAACAGCCCCTAGGGACTCAGAAATCATCAACAAACTGCAGTCACGGGTGACGCATTGATTTGACAGCCCCAACAGCCCCTAGGGGCTCAGATATCATCAACCAACTGCTGTCACGGGTGACGCATGGATTCGACAGCCCAAACAGCCTTATGGACTCAGAAATCATCAACCCACTGCTGTCACGGGTAACACATGGATTCGACAGCCGAAACAGCCCCTAGGGCCTGAGATATCATCAACCAACTGCTGTCACGGGTGACGCATGGATTCGACAGCCCAAACAGCCCGTAGGGACTCAGATATCATCAACCAACTGCTGTCACGGGTGACGCATGGATTCGACAGCCCCAACAGACCCTAGGGGCTCAGATATCATCAACAAACTGCTGTCACGGGTGATGCATGGATTCGACAGCTGAAACAGCCCCTAGGGACTCAGAAATCATCAACGAACTGCTGTCACGGGTGACGCATGGATTCGATAGCCCCAACAGCCACTAGGGCCACAGATATCATCAACCAACTGCTGTCACGGGTGACGCATGGATTCGACAGCTGAAACAGCCCCTAGGGACTCAGAAATCATCAACAAACTGCAGTCACGGGTGACGCATTGATTCGACAGCCCCAACAGCCCCTAGGGGCTCAGATATCATCAACCAACTGCTGTCACGGGTGACGCATGGATTCGACAGCCCAAACAGCCTTATGGACTCAGAAATCATCAACCCACTGCTGTCACGGGTAACGCATGGATTCGAAAGCCGAAACAGCCCCTAGGCCCTGAGATATCATCAACCAACTGCTGTCACGGGTGACGCATGGATTCGACAGCCCAAACAGCCCGTAGGGACTCAGATATCATCAACCAACTGCTGTCACGGGTGACGCATGGATTCGACAGCCCCAACAGACCCTAGGGGCTCAGATATCATCAACAAACTGCTGTCACGGGTGATGCATGGATTCGACAGCTGAAACAGCCCCTAGGGACTCAGAAATCATCAACGAACTGCTGTCACGGGTGACGCATGGATTCGACAGCCCCAACAGCCACTAGGGCCACAGATATCATCAACCAACTGCTGTCACGGGTGACGCATGGATTCGACAGCTGAAACAGCCCCTAGGGACTCAGAAATCATCAACAAACTGCAGTCACGGGTGACGCATTGATTCGACAGCCCCAACAGCCCCTAGGGGCTCAGATATCATCAACCAACTGCTGTCACGGGTGACGCATGGATTCGACAGCCCAAACAGCCTTATGGACTCAGAAATCATCAACCCACTGCTGTCACGGGTAACGCATGGATTCGACAGCCGAAACAGCCCCTAGGGCCTGAGATATCATCAACCAACTGCTGTCACGGGTGACGCATGGATTCGACAGCCCAAACAGCCCGTAGGGACTCAGATATCATCCACCAACTGCTGTCACGGGTGACGCATGGATTCGACACCCCAACAGCCCCTAGGGCCACAGATATCATCGACCAACTGCTGTCACGGGTGACGCATGGATTCGACAGCCCGAACAGCCCCTAGGGGCTCAGATATCATCAACGAACTGCTGTCACGGGTGACGCATGGATTCGACAGCCCCAACAGCCACTAGGGCCACAGATATCATCAACAAACTGCTGTCACGGGTGACGCATGGATTCGACAGCTGAAACAGCCCCTAGGGACTCAGAAATCATCAACAAACTGCAGTCACGGGTGACGCATTGATTTGACAGCCCCAACAGCCCCTAGGGGCTCAGATATCATCAACCAACTGCTGTCACGGGTGACGCATGGATTCGACAGCCCAAACAGCCTTATGGACTCAGAAATCATCAACCCACTGCTGTCACGGGTAACACATGGATTCGACAGCCGAAACAGCCCCTAGGGCCTGAGATATCATCAACCAACTGCTGTCACGGGTGACGCATGGATTCGACAGCCCAAACAGCCCGTAGGGACTCAGATATCATCAACCAACTGCTGTCACGGGTGACGCATGGATTCGACACCCCAACAGCCCCTAGGGCCACATATATCATCGACCAACTGCTGTCACGGGTGACGCATGGATTCGACAGCCCGAACAGCCCCTAGGGGCTCAGATATCATCAACGAACTGCTGTCACGGGTGACGCATGGATTCGACAGCGGAAACAGCCACTAGGGACTCAGAAATCATCAACGAACTGCTGTCACGGGTGACGCATTGATTCGACATCCCCAACAGCCCCTAGGGCTCAGATATCATCAACGAACTGCTGTCACGGGTGACGCATGGATTCGACAGCCCCAACAGCCACTAGGGCCACAGATATCATCAACCAACTGCTGTCACGGGTGACGCATGGATTCGACAGCTGAAACAGCCCCTAGGGACTCAGAAATCATCAACAAACTGCAGTCACGGGTGACGCATTGATTCGACAACCCCAACAGCCCCTAGGGGCTCAGATATCATCAACCAACTGCTGTCACGGGTGACGCATGGATTCGACAGCCCAAACAGCCTTATGGACTCAGAAATCATCAACCCACTGCTGTCACGGGTAACGCATGGATTCGAAAGCCGAAACAGCCCCTAGGCCCTGAGATATCATCAACCAACTGCTGTCACGGGTGACGCATGGATTCGACAGCCCAAACAGCCCGTAGGGACTCAGATATCATCAACCAACTGCTGTCACGGGTGACGCATGGATTCGACAGCCCCAACAGACCCTAGGGGCTCAGATATCATCAACAAACTGCTGTCACGGGTGATGCATGGATTCGACAGCTGAAACAGCCCCTAGGGACTCAGAAATCATCAACGAACTGCTGTCACGGGTGACGCATGGATTCGACAGCCCCAACAGCCACTAGGGCCACAGATATCATCAACCAACTGCTGTCACGGGTGACGCATGGATTCGACAGCTGAAACAGCCCCTAGGGACTCAGAAATCATCAACAAACTGCAGTCACGGGTGACGCATTGATTCGACAGCCCCAACAGCCCCTAGGGGCTCAGATATCATCAACCAACTGCTGTCACGGGTGACGCATGGATTCGACAGCCCAAACAGCCTTATGGACTCAGAAATCATCAACCCACTGCTGTCACGGGTAACGCATGGATTCGACAGCCGAAACAGCCCCTAGGGCCTGAGATATCATCAACCAACTGCTGTCACGGGTGACGCATGGATTCGACAGCCCAAACAGCCCGTAGGGACTCAGATATCATCAACCAACTGCTGTCACGGGTGACGCATGGATTCGACACCCCAACAGCCCCTAGGGCCACAGATATCATCGACCAACTGCTGTCACGGGTGACGCATGGATTCGACAGCCCGAACAGCCCCTAGGGGCTCAGATATCATCAACGAACTGCTGTCACGGGTGACGCATGGATTCGACAGCCCCAACAGCCACTAGGGCCACAGATATCATCAACAAACTGCTGTCACGGGTGACGCATGGATTCGACAGCTGAAACAGCCCCTAGGGACTCAGAAATCATCAACAAACTGCAGTCACGGGTGACGCATTGATTTGACAGCCCCAACAGCCCCTAGGGGCTCAGATATCATCAACCAACTGCTGTCACGGGTGACGCATGGATTCGACAGCCCAAACAGCCTTATGGACTCAGAAATCATCAACCCACTGCTGTCACGGGTAACACATGGATTCGACAGCCGAAACAGCCCCTAGGGCCTGAGATATCATCAACCAACTGCTGTCACGGGTGACGCATGGATTCGACAGCCCAAACAGCCCGTAGGGACTCAGATATCATCAACCAACTGCTGTCACGGGTGACGCATGGATTCGACAACCCCAACAGCCCCTAGGGCCACATATATCATCGACCAACTGCTGTCACGGGTGACGCATGGATTCGACAGCCCGAACAGCCCCTAGGGGCTCAGATATCATCAACGAACTGCTGTCACGGGTGACGCATGGATTCGACAGCGGAAACAGCCACTAGGGACTCAGAAATCATCAACGAACTGCTGTCACGGGTGACGCATTGATTCGACATCCCCAACAGCCCCTAGGGCTCAGATATCATCAACGAACTGCTGTCACGGGTGACGCATGGATTCGACAGCCCCAACAGCCACTAGGGCCACAGATATCATCAACCAACTGCTGTCACGGGTGACGCATGGATTCGACAGCTGAAACAGCCCCTAGGGACTCAGAAATCATCAACAAACTGCAGTCACGGGTGACGCATTGATTCGACAGCCCCAACAGCCCCTAGGGGCTCAGATATCATCAACCAACTGCTGTCACGGGTGACGCATGGATTCGACAGCCCAAACAGCCTTATGGACTCAGAAATCATCAACCCACTGCTGTCACGGGTAACGCATGGATTCGACAGCCGAAACAGCCCCTAGGGCCTGAGATATCATCAACGAACTGCTGTCACGGGTGACGCATGGATTCGACAACCCCAACAGCCCCTAGGGCCACAGATATCATCGACCAACTGCTGTCACGGGTGACGCATTGATTTGACAGCCCCAACAGCCCCTAGGGGCTCAGATATCATCAACCAACTGCTGTCACGGGTGACGCATGGATTCGACAGCCCAAACAGCCTTATGGACTCAGAAATCATCAACCCACTGCTGTCACGGGTAACACATGGATTCGACAGCCGAAACAGCCCCTAGGGCCTGAGATATCATCAACCAACTGCTGTCACGGTGACGCATGGATTCGACAGCCCAAACAGCCCGTAGGGACTCAGATATCATCAACCAACTGCTGTCACGGGTGACGCATGGATTCGACAACCCCAACAGCCCCTAGGGCCACATATATCATCGACCAACTGCTGTCACGGGTGACGCATGGATTCGACAGCCCGAACAGCCCCTAGGGGCTCAGATATCATCAACGAACTGCTGTCACGGGTGACGCATGGATTCGACAGCGGAAACAGCCACTAGGGACTCAGAAATCATCAACGAACTGCTGTCACGGGTGACGCATTGATTCGACATCCCCAACAGCCCCTAGGGCTCAGATATCATCAACGAACTGCTGTCACGGGTGACGCATGGATTCGACAGCCCCAACAGCCACTAGGGCCACAGATATCATCAACCAACTGCTGTCACGGGTGACGCATGGATTCGACAGCTGAAACAGCCCCTAGGGACTCAGAAATCATCAACAAACTGCAGTCACGGGTGACGCATTGATTCGACAGCCCCAACAGCCCCTAGGGGCTCAGATATCATCAACCAACTGCTGTCACGGGTGACGCATGGATTCGACAGCCCAAACAGCCTTATGGACTCAGAAATCATCAACCCACTGCTGTCACGGGTAACGCATGGATTCGACAGCCGAAACAGCCCCTAGGGCCTGAGATATCATCAACGAACTGCTGTCACGGGTGACGCATGGATTCGACAACCCCAACAGCCCCTAGGGCCACAGATATCATCGACCAACTGCTGTCACGGGTGACGCATGGATTCGACAGCCCGAACAGCCCCTAGGGGCTCAGATATCATCAACGAACTGCTGTCACGGGTGACGCATGGATTCGACAGCGGAAACAGCCACTAGGGACTCAGAAATCATCAACGAACTGCTGTCACGGGTGACGCATTGATTCGACATCCCCAACAGCCCCTAGGGCTCAGATATCATCAACGAACTGCTGTCACGGGTGACGCATGGATTCGACAGCCCCAACAGCCACTAGGGCCACAGATATCATCAACCAACTGCTGTCACGGGTGACGCATGGATTCGACAGCTGAAACAGCCCCTAGGGACTCAGAAATCATCAACAAACTGCAGTCACGGGTGACGCATTGATTCGACAGCCCCAACAGCCCCTAGGGGCTCAGATATCATCAACCAACTGCTGTCACGGGTGACGCATGGATTCGACAGCCCAAACAGCCTTATGGACTCAGAAATCATCAACCCACTGCTGTCACGGGTAACGCATGGATTCGAAAGCCGAAACAGCCCCTAGGGCCTGAGATATCATCAACCAACTGCTGTCACGGGTGACGCATGGATTCGACAGCCCAAACAGCCCGTAGGGACTCAGATATCATAAACCAACTGCTGTCACGGGTGACGCATGGATTCGACAGCCCCAACAGACCCTAGGGGCTCAGATATCATCAACAAACTGCTGTCACGGGTGATGCATGGATTCGACAGCTGAAACAGCCCCTAGGGACTCAGAAATCATCAACGAACTGCTGTCACGGGTGACGCATGGATTCGACAGCCCCAACAGCCACTAGGGCCACAGATATCATCAACCAACTGCTGTCACGGGTGACGCATGGATTCGACAGCTGAAACAGCCCCTAGGGACTCAGAAATCATCAACAAACTGCAGTCACGGGTGACGCATTGATTCGACAGCCCCAACAGCCCCTAGGGGCTCAGATATCATCAACCAACTGCTGTCACGGGTGACGCATGGATTCGACAGCCCAAACAGCCTTATGGACTCAGAAATCATCAACCCACTGCTGTCACGGGTAACGCATGGATTCGACAGCCGAAACAGCCCCTAGGGCCTGAGATATCATCAACCAATTGCTGTCACGGGTGACGCATGGATTCGACAGCCCAAACAGCCCGTAGGGACTCAGATATCATCAACCAACTGCTGTCACGGGTGACGCATGGATTCGACAACCCCAACAGCCCCTAGGGCCACAGATATCATCGACCAACTGCTGTCACGAGTGACGCATGGATTCGACAGCCCGAACAGCCCCTAGGGGCTCAGATATCATCAACGAACTGCTGTCACGGGTGACGCATGGATTCGACAGCGGAAACAGCCACTAGGGACTCAGAAATCATCAACGAACTGCTGTCACGGGTGACGCATTGATTCGACATCCCCAACAGCCCCTAGGGCTCAGATATCATCAACGAACTGCTGTCACGGGTGACGCATGGATTCGACAGCCCCAACAGCCACTAGGGCCACAGATATCATCAACCAACTGCTGTCACGGGTGACGCATGGATTCGACAGCTGAAACAGCCCCTAGGGACTCAGAAATCATCAACAAACTGCAGTCACGGGTGACGCATTGATTCGACAGCCCCAACAGCCCCTAGGGGCTCAGATATCATCAACCAACTGCTGTCACGGGTGACGCATGGATTCGACAGCCCAAACAGCCTTATGGACTCAGAAATCATCAACCCACTGCTGTCACGGGTAACGCATGGATTCGACAGCCGAAACAGCCCCTAGGGCCTGAGATATCATCAACGAACTGCTGTCACGGGTTACGCATGGATTCGACAACCCCAACAGCCCCTAGGGCCACAGATATCATCGACCAACTGCTGTCACGGGTGACGCATGGATTCGACAGCCCGAACAGCCCCTAGGGGCTCAGATATCATCAACGAACTGCTGTCACGGGTGACGCATGGATTCGACAGCGGAAACAGCCACTAGGGACTCAGAAATCATCAACGAACTGCTGTCACGGGTGACGCATTGATTCGACATCCCCAACAGCCCCTAGGGCTCAGATATCATCAACGAACTGCTGTCACGGGTGACGCATGGATTCGACAGCCCCAACAGCCACTAGGGCCACAGATATCATCAACCAACTGCTGTCACGGGTGACGCATGGATTCGACAGCTGAAACAGCCCCTAGGGACTCAGAAATCATCAACAAACTGCAGTCACGGGTGACGCATTGATTCGACAGCCCCAACAGCCCCTAGGGGCTCAGATATCATCAACCAACTGCTGTCACGGGTGACGCATGGATTCGACAGCCCAAACAGCCTTATGGACTCAGAAATCATCAACCCACTGCTGTCACGGGTAACGCATGGATTCGAAAGCCGAAACAGCCCCTAGGGCCTGAGATATCATCAACCAACTGCTGTCACGGGTGACGCATGGATTCGACAGCCCAAACAGCCCGTAGGGACTCAGATATCATAAACCAACTGCTGTCACGGGTGACGCATGGATTCGACAGCCCCAACAGACCCTAGGGGCTCAGATATCATCAACAAACTGCTGTCACGGGTGATGCATGGATTCGACAGCTGAAACAGCCCCTAGGGACTCAGAAATCATCAACGAACTGCTGTCACGGGTGACGCATGGATTCGACAGCCCCAACAGCCACTAGGGCCACAGATATCATCAACCAACTGCTGTCACGGGTGACGCATGGATTCGACAGCTGAAACAGCCCCTAGGGACTCAGAAATCATCAACAAACTGCAGTCACGGGTGACGCATTGATTCGACAGCCCCAACAGCCCCTAGGGGCTCAGATATCATCAACCAACTGCTGTCACGGGTGACGCATGGATTCGACAGCCCAAACAGCCTTATGGACTCAGAAATCATCAACCCACTGCTGTCACGGGTAACGCATGGATTCGACAGCCGAAACAGCCCCTAGGGCCTGAGATATCATCAACCAATTGCTGTCACGGGTGACGCATGGATTCGACAGCCCAAACAGCCCGTAGGGACTCAGATATCATCAACCAACTGCTGTCACGGGTGACGCATGGATTCGACAACCCCAACAGCCCCTAGGGCCACAGATATCATCGACCAACTGCTGTCACGAGTGACGCATGGATTCGACAGCCCGAACAGCCCCTAGGGGCTCAGATATCATCAACGAACTGCTGTCACGGGTGACGCATGGATTCGACAGCCCCAACAGCCACTAGGGCCACAGATATCATCAACAAACTGCTGTCACGGGTGACGCATGGATTCGACAGCTGAAACAGCCCCTAGGGACTCAGAAATCATCAACAAACTGCAGTCACGGGTGACGCATTGATTGGACAGCCCCAACAGCCCCTAGGGGCTCAGATATCATCAACCAACTGCTGTCACGGGTGACGCATGGATTCGACAGCCCAAACAGCCTTATGGACTCAGAAATCATCAACCCACTGCTGTCACGGGTAACACATGGATTCGACAGCCGAAACAGCCCCTAGGGCCTGAGATATCATCAACCAACTGCTGTCACGGGTGACGCATGGATTCGACAGCCCAAACAGCCCGTAGGGACTCAGATATCATCAACCAACTGCTGTCACGGGTGACGCATGGATTCGACAACCCCAACAGCCCCTAGGGCCACATATATCATCGACCAACTGCTGTCACGGGTGACGCATGGATTCGACAGCCCGAACAGCCCCTAGGGGCTCAGATATCATCAACGAACTGCTGTCACGGGTGACGCATGGATTCGACAGCGGAAACAGCCACTAGGGACTCAGAAATCATCAACGAACTGCTGTCACGGGTGACGCATTGATTCGACATCCCCAACAGCCCCTAGGGCTCAGATATCATCAACGAACTGCTGTCACGGGTGACGCATGGATTCGACAGCCCCAACAGCCACTAGGGCCACAGATATCATCAACCAACTGCTGTCACGGGTGACGCATGGATTCGACAGCTGAAACAGCCCCTAGGGACTCAGAAATCATCAACAAACTGCAGTCACGGGTGACGCATTGATTCGACAGCCCCAACAGCCCCTAGGGGCTCAGATATCATCAACCAACTGCTGTCACGGGTGACGCATGGATTCGACAGCCCAAACAGCCTTATGGACTCAGAAATCATCAACCCACTGCTGTCACGGGTAACGCATGGATTCGACAGCCGAAACAGCCCCTAGGGCCTGAGATATCATCAACCAACTGCTGTCACGGGTGACGCATGGATTCGACAGCCCAAACAGCCCGTAGGGACTCAGATATCATCAAACAACTGCTGTCACGGGTGACGCATGGATTCGACAGCCCCAACAGACCCTAGGGGCTCAGATATCATCAACAAACTGCTGTCACGGGTGATGCATAGATTCGACAGCTGAAACAGCCCCTAGGAACTTAGAAATCATCAACGAACTGCTGTCACGGGTGACGCATTGATTCGACAGCCCCAACAGCCCCTAGGGCTCAGATATCATCAACGAACTGCTGTCACGGGTGACGCATGGATTCGACAGCCCCAACAGCCCCTAGGGCCACAGATATCATCGACCAACTGCTGTCACGGGTGACGCATGCATTCGACAGCCCGAACAGCCCCTAGGGGCTCAGATATCATCAACGAACTGCTGTCACGGGTGACGCATGGATTCGACAGCTGAAACAGCCACTAGGGACTCAGAAATCATCAACGAACTGCTGTCACGGGTGACGCATTGATTCGACATCCCCAACAGCCGCTAGGGCTCAGATATCATCAACGAACTGCTGTCACGGGTGACACATGTATTCGACAGCCCCAACAGCCCCTAGGGCCACAGATATCATCGACCAACTGCTGTCACGGGTGACGAATGGATTCGACAGCCCCAACAGCCCCTAGGGGCTCAGATATCATCAACGAACTGCTGTCACGGGTGACACATGGATTCGACAGCCCCAACAGCCACTAGGGCCACAGATATTATCAACCAACTGCTGTCACGGGTGACGCATGGATTCGACAGCCCAAACAGCCCGTAGGGACAAGAACAGTAGTCGTCGTGCCAGACCAGCGTAACGGCTCAAAAGCGCCTTGACTTTTGATCCGAACGTTGGATCACTCCCGATTGTGTACAGGAGTTTCTGGAAGCCATTTTCCTTGTAGTAGTTATTGAATTTTTACTGGAAGGCTAACGTAGACCCCGCCCGAGTTCTACCCCAGGTCCTAGTAGAGGTCAAGGAAGACTTAACACTGGAATTGAGGCCCATAAGGATACTAGATCAAGAAGTGAAGGAGTTACGGAGCAAAAAGATCCCCATCGTTAGAATCTTATGGCGAAATGCTCAAGTAGAAGAGGAAACTTGGGAGAGGGAGGCTGAGATGAGAAAAAAGTACCCCAATTTATTTGATCTACCAGGTATGGAGTGTGAAACTTCTTAAATTTCGAGGACGAAATTCATATTTAGGAGGGGAGAATGTAAACACCCAAAGGAATATATATATATATATTTAGAGAGAGAGAGATGATGATGAATGCAGTTTTCGCTGCCGATGCAGAAATCGGCAGCGACGCAGTTTTCGCTGCCGATGTAGAAATCGGCAGCGACGCAGTTTTCGCTGCCGATTCTGGACTGGGCAGCGACGCAGTTTTCGCTGCCGATGCAGAAATCGGCAGCGATGCAGTTTTCGCTGCTGATTTCTCAATGAACAGTGACGCAGAGCTGGGAGGGAGGGGTAAAACTGATTTTAGATAAACCAAACAAGGATAAGGACACACCTAAACCAACCCCCAAACAACCCATTTCATTGGATGGGTAGTATAAATACAAAGAGGGGAGAGAGAATGACCCATCTTCTTCCAAATCCAGCAGCTGCATGCCGTTCTTCCCTTCCCCTTTCACAACAGAAACGTGAATCAGACCAGTAGAGATTACTTTGTGAACTTGTGAGGGAGAGATGAGACCTTGAGAGAGGAGTGGGCAGCTGCATAGAGGAGAGGAAAAAGAGAGCTGGAAAACATGAGAGGAAGAAGAAGGAGGAGAACCACCAGCTGAATAGTGTCAAACCTTCCTCAAACTTAGTTAAATTCAGAAGGTATGGGTCATGAAACTCTCTTCCTCTCCCCCGTAAGATCAAAAACGAAAATGAAGAAGAAAAACCCTAAGAAAAGAATTGATCTAAGCCCTAAGCCAGCTGTGAAGGAAGCTGAAATTAACCAAGAGAACAAGCAAACAAAAGTGAAATAAAGTCAATTTCAGAACATCTAACAAATCATGGTAGAGGGCTGGCTTTAACTAGGGGGTAATTAATGTGTTCTGCTGTGATGTTGTTGCTGGACTTAAGGTGTTCTGCTGTGATGATTGTTGCTGGAATTAATGTGATGTTGTTGCTGGAATTAATGTGATGTTTGCTGCTGGAATTAATGTGTTCTGCTGTGATGTTTGCTGCTGGAATTAATGTGTTCTGCTTGTGATGATTGTGCTGCAATTGATGCTCCCGATTGTGTGTTGCGCAGCGAAATTCTGTTTCGCTGCCGCAACTGAACCTCCTGCAGCGAATTGATATTCGCTGCCGATTTGTGTGTTGCGCAGCGAAATTTTGTTTCGCTGCCGATTTGTGTGTTGCGCAGCGAAATTCTGTTTCGCTGACGCAACTGAACCTGCTGCAGCGAATTAATATTCGCTGCCGATTTGTGTGTTGCGCAGCGAAATTCTGTTTCGCTGCCGCAGCTGAACCTCCTGCAGCGAAGTGATATTCGCTGCCGAGTTGTGCGTTGTGCAGCGAAACTGTGGCGCCAACAGCGGTGCAGTTCTCGCTGTCGAATTGGGCAGCCCGCAACGAACCAGTTCTCGCTGCCGATTCCTACAATAAGCCTCCTAGGCAGGAATGACTTAAATGCTAATAACAATTTCATGATATGATGGTGTAAAATAGGGAACACTTGAATGTGAACATATGAACTATTGAAATAAGTGTGATGATGAATGTGATTCAAAAATAAAATAAATACAACTGTGCTGATTTGTGACCATTGATGTCTTAGGTGGTGCGGTCGGGATTGGACCATCATCAAGACAGGAACGACCCACAGGTGGAGCAGGTAGGTGACTTGCACCTTTCTTTTTTCATACGTTGAACCTTGGAATATTTTAACTTGAGTACTACCATATTGTTAGAACCGATATTAAATTGTCGAACGCTTAATTGTTGATAAAAGAGTGATTAGCTTCGGCTAATGGCATCCGAACGGATGGCCGGGACAAAAGACTTATTAGCTTCGGCTAATGGCATCCAAACGGATGGCCGGGACAAAGAATGATTAGCTTGGGCTAATGGCGTCCGAATGGATGGCCGGGACAAAAGACTGATTAGCTTCGGCTAATGGCATCCAAACGGATGGCCGGGACAAAGAATGATTAGCTTTGGCTAATGGCGTCCGAATGGATGGCCAGGATGAAGGACTGATTAGCTTCGGCTAATGGCATCCAAACGGATGGCCGGGACAAAGAGTGATTAGCTTCGGCTAATGGCATCCGAATGGATGGCCGGGACAAAGAATGATTAGCTTTGGCTAATGGCGTCCGAATAGATGGCCGGGTTAAAAAGGGATGATTTCGCTGCCGATTGTGGATCGGCAGCGACGCAGGTCCGCTGCCGATTCTGGATCGGCAGCGACATAGTATTCGCTGCCGATACAGAAATCGGCAGCGACCTAGTTTCCGCTGCCGATACAGAAATCGGCAGCGACGCAGTTTCCGCTGCCGATTCTGGATCGGCAGCGATGCAGTCTTCGCTGCCGATACAGAAATCGGCAGCGACCCAGTTTCGCTGCCGATTCCTTGATCGGCAGCGATGTAGTTTCGGCTGCCGATTTTAGGATCGGCAGCGACGCAGCTATCGCTATGGAATCCGGATGGATAGCCGGGACAAATAAACGACTAGTTTCGGCGAATGGCATTTGAAAACTTGTGTATCTATATGTACTACTAATTGTTACATCAAATACATGAAGAAATTATAAATGTTAATGCTTATTTAATTGCTAGGCCGTTAGTTACCATTATTATTATTATTAAGTATTTGTTTTCTCTTAAATGTTTTGTACTGCTGCAGGGACGTCACACCAACGAGATGTTTAGGATACCCGATACACGGGAACCTACTTTTGCAAGGAATTAAGTAGATGCATTCTAAATCACAATGTATTTTGTAGGGATCAATGTACTGAATGTATAACTTTTATTAGATCCTTTTTGTTTAAAATTTGTGATGGCTATTAGAAGTATAAGAGTGCAAACTCATGTCCATGTATATATATTTTTAATATGAACTTCAAATCATGCAACCTTAATATTATGTGTTTGTGTAAGATTCGCTTTTGAATGAACTGTTGATTGTATGGATTGTATTTTGATGATGTGAGGATTCAAGTTCTTTGATTACCGGCACCATGTGTATTAAATATATATATATATATATAAAAATTTACTATTGTTTTGGGCTTAGAAAGCCGGGTTGTTACAGTTGGTATCAGAGCACTTGGTATGGATCCTGAGGATCATTAATAAATGTGTTGTTGCGATGAATTTCAGGATGGTACGCACCCGACAAGGGACACGAACTGAGCCGCCCTCCTTAGAAAGGAGGGGCCTGAACCGAGGTGCCCAAGGTTGGCAAGACGAAGATCCCTTAGATGATACGGCATCTCATGCTCCGATAATACCGCCCGAAACCTTGCAGGGGGAAGATACGGTGGCAGGAGAAGGCCCGAGGTCTCATCAGACAGAGGGAACACCCCCAGTCGCAACGGAGCAGCGAGAAAGATCAGAAGCACAGCCATCTACTGTTCCAACTGGTGTGCCCCCACAATATGTAGATGCAGGACTCCTTGTACAAATAGTTAAAGCAGTGATGGAAGGCATGGCTAGTTCAGCAGCACAAACAACCCCTACCACGCAGATTCCACCAGCAGCCCCTACGACCAGCATGACCATGGATAATGTGGTACCACTGGTGCGACTAGTCAAGAGTATGAGGGAAATGGGCTGTGAACCGTATATGGGGGAACAAGATGCAGAGATAGCTGGAAGATGGATTAGGAAGGTAGAAAAGACAATGATTCAAATAAGCATACCCGAGGGTTTGAGGGTAAATTGTGCATCCCAGTTACTATCTGATAGGGCCATGACATGGTGGGAAACAGTTCAGCTGAGGCATGCGACTGAGACCCTAACTTGGAGTGATTTCAAGACAGAGTTTGAGAATCAGTTTTATTCCAAGTATCATCGCAAGGTGAAAGAACAAGAGTTCTTGGCATTAAGACAGGGTGATATGTCAGTATTGGAGTACGAAAGGAGATTCCATGACCTCTCATTGTTCGCCCCACATTATGTGCCGACAGAGGAACATATGATTGAAAAGTTGAGAGATGGTTTACGACAGGATTTGAGACAAGGATTGATCACCTTGCAATTTAAATCGGTGAGGGAGTTGATTGAGGCTGCACAAGCTCTGGAGGCATGTATTGGAGAAAGCCAAGGGGGGTATCAGAGTATAAGCAAAAAGAGAGATGGGGACTATTTCAGCGGCAGACCACCGCACTCGAAGAAAGGAAAAAGTGGAGTGTTTGAGCAGCACGGAAAGAAGGGGAGTTTGATATTACCGCCTCACCAACAGTCAAGTGGGAGAATGATGGCGGGACAGTTGCACTCGAGGGAAAACTCTTCAACTGGGACCGGTGACCGTAGGGGAGTTGACTATCCTTTTTGTGTAAAATGTGGACAAAAACACCCTGGGGACTGCTCAGTTTCCCCTGGGCGATGCTTTGTGTGCAGAGGAGAGGGTCATAGGTGGAGGAACTGCCAGTATCTTAGCCAAGGGTGTCATTACTGTGGTGGGAAAGGTCATTACAAGAGGGACTGCCCCAAAAGAAACACTGGACAAGTACAGAACTATAGACAGCCCAGTCAGAGCCACCAGCAGTCAGTCACCGTTAATAGGCCAGTGAGATCTTCTCAATCAGGGGCAAACTCCAGTCGAGGGAAGCCGAGGGCACAAAATGATCGGACCCCAGGGAGGGTCTTCCACCTGACACAGGAGGAGGCCAGGGCTGCATCGGATGTGGTGGCAGGTACACTACTGTTGAATGATTTTAATATGCATGTATTGTTTGATCCGGGTGCCACCCACTCATTCATTGCTAAGAGAAGTGTCACTAAATTGAGAAAGGAAGTAGAAATAGTAGAGAAGGGGTTTGTAATTGAAACTCCAATGGGAAACATGGTTGAAACAAATATTGTATATGTGGATGTGGGGGTTAGTTTATCCGGGTATGAAACAGAAGTAGACTTGATTCCCTTAGAGCTGCATGATTTTGACATAATACTGGGCATGGATTGGTTGAGTAAATACAAGGCACTAATAGATTGTTATGCTAAAACTGTTACTTTTCAAACACCTAAGGGCGAGGAAATGACTTTTGAAGGAGAGAGATTTCCCAAACTGAATGCTTTAATATCGGTGGTAACAACCCAAAAACTTTTAAGAAAGGGATGTATGGGATACCTCGCATACATCTTAAACTCTGATGATGAAGGTCCACAATTGAAGGATATTCCTGTGGTGAAGGATTTCCCAGATGTGTTTCCAGAAGAACTACCAGGACTACCCCCGGAGCAAGAGGTAGAGGTGTCTATAGACACTTTTCCTGGAGTCCCACCCATAGCACAACAACCGTATCGGATGGCTCCAGCAGAACTGAACGAGTTAAAGACTCAATTACAGGAATTATTAGACAAGGGGTTCATACGGCCCAGTAATTCTCCTTGGGGAGCACCGGTCCTATTTGTAAGAAAGAAAGATGGAACCCATAGGCTTTGTATTGACTATCGACAGTTGAACAAAATAACAATGAAAAACAAGTATCTGTTACCTCGGATAGATGATTTGTTCGACCAATTAAAGGGAGCAAGGGCATTTTCGAAGATAGATCTGAGATCAGGGTACTATCAGATGAAGATTAAAGAAGCGGATATAGCAAAGACCGCATTTAGAACTCGTTACGGACACTATGAATTTTTGGTGTTACCGTTCGGGTTGACGAACGCCCCAGCCCTCTTCATGGATTTGATGAATCGGGTTTTCCAACCATACCTGGATAAGTTTGTGGTGGTATTCATTGATGATATACTGGTGTACTCGAATTCTTTCAAGGAGCACGAAGAACACTTGAGACAAACCTTACAAACCTTGAGAGATCACCAGTTATATGCAAAATTGAGTAAATGTGAATTTTGGCTGAAAAGAGTGACGTTTTTGGGACATGTCATTTCAGCCGAAGGTGTTTTTGTCGACCCTCAAAAAGTCGAAGCAGTCTTGAAATGGGAAAGACCGACTTCGGTCACTGAAATACGTAGTTTCCTGGGACTTGCAGGATACTATCGAAGATTTATCGAAGGTTTTTCCCTGATTGCAACCCCTTTGACCCAGCTAACTAGGAAGGATAAGAAGTGGGTGTGGTCGGAAGAATGTGAGGCAAGCTTCCAAGAATTGAAGAGGAGGCTCACCACTGCTCCAGTCTTAACTCTCCCCTCAGGGACCGAGGGTTTTGTGGTATATAGTGATGCCTCGGGGAAGGGATTGGGGTGTGTTTTGATGCAACATGGGAAGGTGATCGCCTATGCATCAAGGCAATTAAAGACTCATGAGGTGAACTACCTGGTGCACGACCTGGAGTTGGCAGCTGTAGTATTTGCCTTGAGGATATGGAGACACTATTTGTATGGGTCTCGAACCCAAATTTTTACTGATCATAAGAGCCTGAAGTATCTGATGTCGCAAAAGGAGTTGAACATGCGGCAAAGAAGGTGGATAGAGCTCATTAAGGATTATGATTGCACCATAGAATACCACCCGGGGAAAGCAAATGTGGTGGCAGATGCCCTCAGTCGCAAAAATAAAGCCTCCTTGGGAAGCTTAACAGTGGGAAAGGAGCGGCAATTGGCAGAATTAAAAGAGTTGGGTGCAGATTTGGGAATTGATGCAAGAGGTGGGTTAGTAGCCCAATTATTGGTGCGACCAACATATCGAGAACAGATACTACATGCCCAATTCCATGACGAGGTGGGATCCAAGATTAGGAAGAATGTGGAGGCCGGGGTAGAAATGAAATTCCGAGTAGCGGATGATGGATCCTTGATGATGGGACAACGGTTGTACGTGCCTGATGACGAAACAGTCAAACGTATGGTTCTGCAAGAAGCACATGAGTCCAAATTCTCCATACATCCTGGCATTACTAAGATGTACCGAGACCTGAAACACCTCTATTGGTGGCCTAATATGAAAAGGGAAATAGCTGAGTATGTGTCAAAGTGTGGGATATGTCAACAAGTCAAGGTTGAACACCAAAGGCATGCGGGACCATTACAGCCATTACAAATTCCAGAATGGAAGTGGGAGATGATCACCATGGATTTCGTGTCAGGATTTCCCAAGGGGAGAAAAGGAAATGATGCGATATGGGTCATTGTGGATTGGTTGAGGAAATCCGCACTATTCTTGCCTGTAAAGATGACCGACTCGGTGGACAAGCTTGCCAAGATCTACATAAATGAGGTGGTACGACTTCATGGGATTCCGGTGTCTATTGTATCGGATCGAGATCCTAGGTTCACCTCTCGACTTTGGCCGAGCATACAACATGCCTTGGGGACAAGATTGGACATGAGCACTGCGTTTCACCCTCAAACGGATGGCCAATCGGAAAGAGTCATTCAAGTCTTGGAAGACCTATTACGGGCATGTGTGCTAGAATTTGGAGGAAACTGGGAGGAACACATGGCATTGGTGGAGTTCACGTATAACAATAGTCACCAAGCCACAATAGGGATGGCCCCATATGAAGCCTTGTATGGTAGGAGGTGTAGAACTCCTTTATGTTGGGAGGAAATTGGGGACCGGAAGTTATATGGCGCAGAGTTAGTTCAAGTCACCACGGAGAAAGTGAGAATTATCAGGGATCGCATCAAAGCCGCACAGGATAGACAGAAGAAGTATGCCGATGTGAGGAGAAGACCTCTCGAGTTCAGTACGGGGGACCAGGTGTTCCTGAAGGTAGCCCCATGGAAGAACATGTTACGATTTGGATTGAAAGGAAAGTTAACTCCCCGTTTCATTGGACCCTTCAAAATCTTACAACGAGTTGGACTAGTAGCCTACAAGGTGGATTTGCCCCCACAGTTAGCCAGGGTCCATGATGTGTTCCATGTCTCCTTGTTAAGGAAGGCTAACGTAGACCCCGCCCGAGTTCTACCCCAGGTCCCAGTAGAGGTCAAGGAAGACTTAACACTGGAATTGAGGCCCATAAGGATACTAGATCAAGAAGTGAAGGAGTTACGGAGCAAAAAGATCCCCATCGTTAGAATCTTATGGCGAAATGCTCAAGTAGAAGAGGAAACTTGGGAGAGGGAGGCTGAGATGAGAAAAAAGTACCCCAATTTATTTGATCTACCAGGTATGGAGTGTGAAACTTCTTAAATTTCGAGGACGAAATTCATATTTAGGAGGGGAGAATGTAAACACCCAAAGGAAAATATATATATATTTAGAGAGAGAGAGATGATGATGAATGCAGTTTTCGCTGCCGATGCAGAAATCGGCAGCGACGCAGTTTTCGCTGCCGATTCTGAACTGGGCAGCGATGCAGTTTTCGCTGCCGATTCTGGACTTGGCAGCGACGCAGTTTTCGCTGCCGATGCAGAAATCGGCAGCGATCCAGTTTTCGCTGCCGATTCTGGACTGGGCAGCGATGCAGTTTTCGCTGCCGATTCTGGACTTGGCAGCGACGCAGTTTTCGCTGCCGATGCAGAAATCGGCAGCGATGCAGTTTTCGCTGCCGATTCTGGACTTGGCAGCGACGCAGCCTTCACTACCGATACAGAAATCGGTAGCGACGCAGTTTTCGCTGCCGATTTCTCAATGAACAGTGACGCAGAGCTGGGAGGGAGGGGTAAAACTGATTTTAGATAAACCAAACAAGGATAAGGACACACCTAAACCAACCCCCAAACAACCCATTTCATTGGATGGGTAGTATAAATACAAAGAGGGGAGAGAGAATGACCCATCTTCTTCCAAATCCAGCAGCTGCATGCCATTCTTCCCTTCCCCTTTCACAACAGAAACGTGAATCAGACCAGTAGAGATTACTTTGTGAACTTGTGAGGGAGAGATGAGACCTTGAGAGAGGAGTGGGCAGCTGCATAGAGGAGAGGAAAAAGAGAGCTGGAAAACGTGAGAGGAAGAAGAAGGAGGAGAACCAGCAGCTGAATAGTGTCAAACCTTCCTCAAACTTAGTTAAATTCAGAAGGTATGGGTCATGAAACTCTCTTCCTCTCCCCCGTAAGATCAAAAACGAAAATGAAGAAGAAAAACCCTAAGAAAAGAATTGATCTAAGCCCTAAGCCAGCTGTGAAGTAAGCTGAAATTAACCAAGAGAACAAGCAAACAAAAGTGAAATAAAGTCAATTTCAGAACATCTAACAAATCATGGTAGAGGGCTGGCTTTAACTAGGGGGTAATTAATGTGTTCTGCTGTGATGTTGTTGCTGGACTTAAGGTGTTCTGCTGTGATGATTGTTGCTGGAATTAATGTGTTCTGCTGTGATGATTGTTCCTGGAATTAATGTGTTCTGCTGTGATGTTTGCTGCTGGAATTAATGTGTTCTACTGTGATGATTGTGCTGAAATTGATGCTCCCGATTGTGTGTTGCGCAGCGAAATTCTGTTTCGCTGCCGCAACTGAACCTCCTGCAGCGAATTGATATTCGCTGCCGATTTGTGTGTTGCGCAGCGAAATTTTGTTTCGCTGCCGCAACTGAACTTGCTGCAGCGAATTGATATTCGCTGCCGATTTGTGTGTTGCGCAGCGAAATTCTGTTTCGCTGCCGCAACTGAACCTATCAATTCGCTGCCGATTTGTGTGTTGCGCAGCGAAATTCTGTTTCGCTGACGCAACTGAACCTCCTGCAGCGATTTGATATTCGCTGCCGATTTGTGTGTTGCGCAGCGAAATTCTGTTTCACTGCCGCAACTGAACCTGCTGCAGCGAATTAATATTCGCTGCCGATTTGTGTGTTGCGCAGCGAAATTCTGTTTCGCTGACGCAACTGAACCTGCTGCAGCGAATTAATATTCGCTGCCGATTTGTGTGTTGCGCAGCGAAATTCTGTTTCGCTGACGCAACTGAATCTCCTGCAGCGATTTGATATTCGCTGCCGATTTGTGTGTTGCGCAGCGAAATTCTGTTTCGCTGCCGCAGCTGAACCTCCTGCAGCGAAGTGATATTCGCTGCCGAGTTGTGCGTTGTGCAGCGAAACTGTGGCGCCAACAGCGGTGCAGTTCTCGCTGCCGAACTGGCAGCCTGCGGCGAACCAGTTCTCGCTGCCGAATTGGGCAGCCCGCAGCGAACCAGTTCTCGCTGCCGATTCCTACAATAAGCCTCCTAGGCAGGAATGACTTAAATGCTAATAACAATTTCATGATATGATGGTGTAAAATAGGGAACACTTGAATGTGAACATATGAACTATTGAAATAAGTGTGATGATGAATGTGATTCAAAAATAAAATAAATACAACTGTGCTGATTTGTGACCATTGATGTCTTAGGTGGTGCAGTCGGGATTGGACCATCATCAAGACAGGAACGACCCACAGGTGGAGCAGGTAGGTGACTTGCACCTTTCTTTTTTCATACGTTGAACCTTGGAATATTTTAACTTGAGTACTACCATATTGTTAGAACCGATATTAAATTGTCGAACGCTTAATTGTTGATAAAAGAGTGATTAGCTTCGGCTAATGGCATCCGAATGGATGGCCGGGACAAAAGACTGATTAGCTTCGGCTAATGGCATCCAAACGGATGGCCGGGACAAAGAATGATTAGCTTTGGCTAATGGCGTCCGAATGGATGGCCGGGATGAAGGACTGATTAGCTTCGGCTAATGGCATCCAAACGGATGGCCGGGACAAAGAGTGATTAGCTTCGGCTAATGGCATCCGAATGGATGGCCGGGACAAAGAATGATTAGCTTTGGCTAATGGCGTCCGAATGGATGGCCGGGTTAAAAAGGGATGATTTCGCTGCCGATTGTGGATCGGCAGCGACGCAGTTCCGCTGCCGATTCTGGATCGGCAGCGACGCAGTTCCGCTGCCGATTCTGGATCGGCAGCGATGCAGTCTTCGCTGCCGATACAGAAATCGGCAGCGACCCAGTTTTGCTGCCGATTCCTTGATCGGCAGCAATGTAGTTTCGGCTGCCGATTTTAGGATCGGCAGCGACGCAGCTATCGCTATGGAATCCGGATGGATAGCCGGGACAAATAAACGACTAGTTTCGGCGAATGGCATTTGAAAACTTGTGTATCTATATGTACTACTAATTGTTACATCAAATACATGAAGAAATTATAAATGTTAATGCTTATTTAATTGCTAGGCCGTTAGTTACCATTATTATTATTATTAAGTATTTGTTTTCTCTTAAATGTTTTGTACTGCTGTAGGGACGTCACACCAACAAGATGTCTAGGATACCCGATACACGGGAACCTACTTTTGCAAGGAATTAAGTAGATGCATTCTAAATCACAATGTATTTTGTAGGGATCAATGTACTGAATGTATAACTTTTATTAGATCCTTTTTGTTTAAAATTTGTGATGGCTATTAGAAGTATAAGAGTGCAAACTCATGTCCATGTATATATATTTTTAATATGAACTTCAAATCATGCAACCTTAATATTATGTGTTTGTGTAAGATTCGCTTTTGAATGAACTGTTGATTGTATGGATTGTATTTTGATGATGTGAGGATTCAAGTTCTTTGATTACCGGCACCATGTGTATTAAATATATATATATATATATAAAAAAAAAATTTACTATTGTTTTGGGCTTAGAAAGCCGGGTTGTTACATCTACTCTGTGAAGTGAACGTCCGGTCGCGCCAGACCAGAGTTACGGCTTAAAAGGGCTCTAACTTTTGATCCGACCGTTGGATCGTGCTTAAAGTTTTACAGTAGTTTCCGGAGGCTGTTTTGCTTGTGGTAGCTATGGAATCGCTACTCGGTGAAGAACAGGTCTCGTCGTGCCACACCAGCGTAACTGCTCAAAAGCGCCTTAACTTTTGATCCGACCGTTGGATCACTCCTGATTGTTTACAGGAGTTTCTGGAGGCCATTTTCCTTGTAGTAGTTATTGAATTTTTACTCTGTGAAGCGAACGTCCGGTCGCGATAGACTAGAGTCACAAGTGATAAGAGCTTTAACTTTTGATCCGACCGTTGGATCATGCTCAAAGTTTTACAGTAGTTTGGGGAGTCTGTTTTCCTTGTGGTAGCAATGGAAGCGCTACTCGGTGAACAACAGGTCTTGTCGTGCCAGAGCAGCATAACGGCTCAAAGGCGCCTTAACTTTTGATCCGACCGTTGGATCACTCCTGAATTGTTTCACGTGTTTCTGGAGGCTATTTTCCTTGTAGTAGCTATGAAATCTCTACTCTGTGAAGTGAACGTCCGGTCGCGCCAGACGAGACTTACGGCTCAAAAGGGCTCTAACTTTTGATCCGACCGTTGGATCGTGCTTAAAGTTTTACAGTAGTTTCTGTAGGCTGTTTTGCTTGTGGTAGCTATGGAATCGTTACTCGGTGAAGAACAGGTCTCGTCGTGCCAGACCAGCGTAACTGCTCAAAAGCGCCTTAACTTTTGATCCGACCGTTGGATCACTCCTGATTGTTTACAGGAGTTTCTGGAGGCCATTTTCCTTGTAGTAGTTATTGAATTTTTACTCTGTGAAGCGAACGTCCGGTCGCGATAGACTAGAGTCACAAGTGATAAGAGCTTTAACTTTTGATCCGACCGTTGGATCATGCTCAAAGTTTTACAGTAGTTTGGGGAGTCTGTTTTCCTTGTGGTAGCAATGGAAGCGCTACTCGGTGAACAACAGGTCTCGTCGTGCCAGAGCAGCATAACGGCTCAAAGGCGCCTTAACTTTTGATCCGACCGTTGGATCACTCCTGAATTGTTTCACGTGTTTGTGGAGGCTATTTTCCTTGTAGTAGCTATGAAATCTCTACTCTGTGAAGTGAACGTCCGGTCACGCCAGACGAGACTTACGGCTCAAAAGAGCTCTAACTTTTGATCCGACCGTTGGATCGTGCTTAAAGTTTTACAGTAGTTTCCGGTGGCTGTTTTGCTTGTGGTAGCTATGGAATCGCTACTCGGTGAAGAACAGGTCTCGTCGTGCCAGACCAGCGTAACTGCTCAAAAGCGCCTTAACTTTTGATCCGACCGTTGGATCACTCCTGATTGTTTACAGGAGTTTCTGGAGGCCATTTTCCTTGTAGTAGTTATTGAATTTTTACTCTGTGAAGCGAACGTCCGGTCGCGATAGACTAGAGTCACAAGTGATAAGAGCTTTAACTTTTGATCCGACCGTTGGATCATGCTCAAAGTTTTACAGTAGTTTGGGGAGTCTGTTTTCCTTGTGGTAGCAATGGAAGCGCTACTCGGTGAACAACAGGTCTCGTCGTGCCAGAGCAGCATAACGGCTCAAAGGCGCCTTAACTTTTGATCCGACCGTTGGATCACTCCTGAATTGTTTCACGTGTTTGTGGAGGCTATTTTCCTTGTAGTAGCTATGAAATCTCTACTCTGTGAAGTGAACGTCCGGTCGCGCCAGACGAGACTTACGGCTCAAAAGAGCTCTAACATTTGATCCGACCGTTGGATCGTGCTTAAAGTTTTACAGTAGTTTCCGGTGGCTGTTTTGCTTGTGGTAGCTATGGAATCACTACTCGGTGAAGAACAGGTCTCGTCGTGCCAGACCAGCGTAACTGCTCAAAAGCGCCTTAACTTTTGATCCGACCGTTGGATCACTCCTGATTGTTTACAGGAGTTTCTGGAGGCCATTTTCCTTGTAGTAGTTATTGAATTTTTACTCTGTGAAGCGAACGTCCGGTCGCGATAGACTAGAGTCACAAGTGATAAGAGCTCTAACTTTTGATCCGACCGTTGGATCATGCTCAAAGTTTTACAGTAGTTTGGGGAGTCTGTTTTCCTTGTGGTACCAATGGAAGCGCTACTCGGTGAACAACAGGTCTCGTCGTGCCAGAGCAGCATAACGGCTCAAAGGCGCCTTAAATTTTGATCCGACCGTTGGATCACTCATGAATTGTTTCACGTGTTTCTGGAGGCTATTTTCCTTGTAGTAGCTATGAAATCTCTACTCTGTGAAGTGAACGTCCGGTCGCGCCAGACAAGACTTACGGCTCAAAAGGGCTCTAACTTTTTATCCGACCGTTGGATCGTGCTTAAAGTTTTACAGTAGTTTCCGGAGGCTGTTTTGCTTGTGGTAGCTATGGAATCACTACTCGGTGAAGAACAGGTCTCGTCGTGCCAGACCAGCGTAACGGCTCAAAAGCGCCTTAACTTTTGATCCGACCATTGGATCACTCCTGAATTGTGTCACGAGTTTGTGGAGGCTATTTTCCTTGTAGTTGCTATGTAATCTCTACTCTGTGAGGTGAACGTCCGGGCGCGCCAGACTAGAGTTACGACTCAAAAGGTCTCTAACTTTTGATCCGACCGTTGGATCGGGCTTAAAGTTTTACAGTAGTTTCCGGAGGATGTTTCGCTTACGGTAGCTATAGAATCGCTACTCGATGAAGAACAGGTGTCGTCGTGCCAGACCAGCGTAACGGCTCAAAAGCGCCTTAACTTTTGATCCGACGTTGGATCACTCCTGAATTGTTTCACGAGTTTCTGGAGGCTATTTTCCTTGTAGTTGCTATGTAATCTCTACTCTGTGAAGTGAACGTCCGGTCGCGCCAGACCAGAGTTAGGGCTCAGAAGGGATCTAACTTTTGATCCGACCGTTGGATCGTGCTAAAAGTTTTACAGTAGTTTCCGGAGGCTGTTTTGCTCGTGGTAGCTATGGAATCGCTACTCGGTGAAGAACAGGTGTCGTCGTGCCAGACCAGCGTAACGGCTCAAAAGCGCCTTAACTTTTGATCCGACCGTTGGATCACTCCCGATTGTTTACAGGAGTTTCTGGAGGCCATTTTCCATGTAGTAGTTGTTGAATTTTTACTCTGTGAAGCGAATGTCTGGTCGCGATAAACTAGAGTCACAAGTGAAAAGAGCTCTAACTTTTGATCCGACCGTTGGATCGTGCTCAAAGTTTTACAGTAGTTTGGGGAGTATGTTTTCCTTGTGGTAGCAATGGAAACGCTACTCGGTGAACAACAGGTCTCGTCGTGCCAGAGCAGCATAACGGCTCAAAGGCGCCTTAACTTTTGATCCGACCGTTGGATCACTCCTGAATTGTTTCACGAGTTTCTGGAGGCTATTTTCCTTGCAGTAACTATGTAATCTCTACTCTGTGAAGTGAACGTCCGGTCGCGCCAGACGAGACTTACGGCTCAAAAGGGCTCTAACTTTTGATCCGACCGTTGGATCACTCCTGATTGTTTACAGGAGTTTCTGGAGGTCATTTTCCTTGTAGTAGTTATTGAATTTTTACTCTGTGAAGCGAACGTCCGGTCGCGATAGACTAGAGTCACAAGTGAAAAGAGCTCTAACTTTTGATCCGACCGTTGGATCGTGCTCAAAGTTTTACAGTAGTTTGGGGAGTCTGTTTTCCTTGTGGTAGTAATGGAATCGCTACTTGGTGAACAGCAGGTCTCGTCGTGCCAGACCAGCGTAACGGCACAAAGGCGCCATAACTTTTGATCTGACGTTGGATCACTCCTGAATTGTTTCACGAGTTTCTGGAGGCTATTTTCCTTGTAGTTGCTATGTAATCTCTACTCTGTGAAGTGAACGTCCGGTCGCGCCAAACCAGAGTTAGGGCTCAGAAGGGCTCTAACTTTTGATCCGACCGTTGGATCGTGCTCAAAGTTTTACAGTAGTTTGGGGAGTCTGTTTTCCATGTGGTAGCAATGGAAGCGCTACTCGGTGAACAGGAGGTCTCGTCGTGCCAGATCAGCATAACGGCACAGCGGCGCCTTCACTTTTAATCCGCCCGTTGGATCACTCCTGAATTTTTTCACGAGTTTCTGGACGCTATTTTCCTTGTTGTACCTATGTAATCTCTACTCTGTGAAGTGAACGTCCGGTCGCGCCAGACCAAAGTTACGGCTCAAAAGGGCTCTAACTTTTGATCCGACCGTTGGATCGTGCTTAAAGTTTTACAGTAGTTTCCGTAGGCTGTTTTGCTTGTGGTAGCTATGGAATCGCTACTCGTTGAAGAACAGGTCTCGTCGTGCCAGACCAGCCTAACGGCTCAAAAGCGCCTCAACTTTTGATCCGACCGTTGGATCACTCCCGATTGTTTACAGGAGTTTCTGGAGTCCATTTTCCTTGTAGTAGTTATTGAATTTTTACTCTGTGAAGCGAACGTGCGGTCGCGATAGACTAGAGTCACAAGTGAAAAGAGCTCTAACTATTGATCCGACCGTTGGATCGTGCTCAAATTTTTAAAGTAGTTTGGGGAGTCTGTTTTCCTTGTGGTAGCAATGGAAGCGCTACTCGGTGAACAGCAGGTCTCGTCGTGCAGGACCAGCGTAACGGCACAAAGGCGCCATAACTTTTGATCTGACGTTGGATCACTCCTGAATTGTTTCACGAGTTTCTGGAGGCTATTTTCCTTGTAGTTGCTATGTAATCTCTACTCTGTGAAGTGAACGTCCGGTCGCGCCAGACCAGAGTTAGGGCTCAGAAGGGCTCTAACTTTTGATCCGACCGTTGGATCGTGCTTAAAGTTTTACAGTAGTTTCCGGAGGCTCTTTTGCTTGTGGTATCTGTGGAATCGCTAATCGGTGAAGAACAAGTGTCGTCGTGCCAGACCAGCGTAACGGCTCAAAAGCGCCTTAATTTTTGATCCGACCGTTGGATCACTCCCGATTGTTTACAGGAGTTTCTGGAGGCCATTTTCCATGTAGTAGTTGTTGAATTTTTACTCTGTGAAGCGAATGTCCGGTCGCGATAAACTAGAGTCACAAGTGAAAAGAGCTCTAACTTTTGATCCGACCGTTGGATCGTGCTCAAAGTTTTACAGTAGTTTGGGGAGTATGTTTTCCTTGTGGTAGCAATGGAAACGCTACTCGGTGAACAACAGGTCTCGTCGTGCCAGAGCAGCATAACGGCTCAAAGGCGCCTTAACTTTTGATCCGACCGTTGGATCACTCCTGAATTGTTTCACGAGTTTCTGGAGGCTATTTTCCTTGCAGTAACTATGTAATCTCTACTCTGTGAAGTGAACGTCCGGTCGCGCCAGACGAGACTTACGGCTCAAAAGGGCTCTAACTTTTGATCCGACCGTTGGATCGTGCTTAAAGTTTTACAGTAGTTTCCCGAGGCTGTTGTGCTTGTGGTAGCTATGGAATCGCTACTCGGTGAAGAACAGGTCTCGTCGTCCCAGACCAGCGTAACGGCTCAAAAGCGCCTTAACTTTTGATCCGACCGTTGGATCACTCTGATTGTTTACAGGAGTTTCTGGAGGTCATTTTCCTTGTAGTAGTTATTGAATTTTTACTCTGTGAAGCGAACGTCCGGTCGCGATAGACTAGAGTCACAAGTGAAAAGAGCTCTAACTTTTGATCCGACCGCTGGATCGTGCTCAAAGTTTTACAGTAGTTTGGGGAGTCTGTTTTCCTTGTGGTAGTAATGGAATCGCAACTTGGTGAACAGCAGGTCTCGTCGTGCCAGACCAGCGTAACGGCACAAAGGCGCCATAACTTTTGATCTGACGTTGGATCACTCCTGAATTGTTTCACGAGTTTCTGGAGGCTATTTTCCTTGTAGTTGCTATGTAATCTCTACTCTGTGAAGTGAACGTCCGGTCGCGCCAAACCAGAGTTAGGGCTCAGAAGGGCTCTAACTTTTGATCCGACCGTTGGATCGTGCTCAAAGTTTTACAGTAGTTTGGGGAGTCTGTTTTCCATGTGGTAGCAATGGAAGCGCTACTCGGTGAACAGGAGGTCTCGTCGTGCCAGATCAGCATAACGGCACAACGGCGCCTTCACTTTTAATCCGCCCGTTGGATCACTCCTGAATTTTTTCACGAGTTTCTGGACGCTATTTTCCTTGTTGTACCTATGTAATCTCTACTCTGTGAAGTGAACGTCCGGTCGCGCCAGACCAAAGTTACGGCTCAAAAGGGCTCTAACTTTTGATCCGACCGTTGGATCGTGCTTAAAGTTTTACAGTAGTTTCCGGAGGCTATTTTGCTTGTGGTATCTATGGAATCGGTACTCGGTGAAGAACAGGTGTCGTCGTGCCAGACCAGCGTAACGGCTCAAAAGCGCCTTAATTTTTGATCCGACCGTTGGATCACTCCCGATTGTTTACAGGAGTTTCTAGAGGCCATTTTCCATGTAGTAGTTGTTGAATTTTTACTCTGTGAAGCGAACGTCCGGTCGCGATAGACTAGAGTCACAAGTGAAAAGAGCTCTAACTTTTGATCCGACCGTTGGATCGTGCTCAAAGTTTTACAGTAGTTTGGGGAGTCTGTTTTCCTTGTGGTAGCAATGGAAACGCTACTCGGTGAACAACAGGTCTCGTCGTGCCAGAGCAGCATAACGGCTCAAAGGCGTCTTAACTTTTGATCCGACCGTTTGATCACTCCTGAATTGTTTCACGAGTTTCTGGAGGCTATTTTCCTTGTAGTTGCTATGTAATCTCTACTCTGTGAAGTGAACGTCCGGTCGCGCCAGACTAGAGTTAGGGCTCAGAAGGGCTCTAACTTTTGATCCAACTGTTGGATCGTGCTTAAAGTTTTACAGTAGTTTCTGGAGGCTGTTTTGCTCGTGGTAACTATGGAATCGCTACTCGGTGAAGAACAGGTCTCGTCGTGCCAGACCAGCGTAACGGCTCAAAAGCGCCTTAACTTTTGATCCGACCATTGGATCACTCCTGAATTGTGTCACGAGTTTCTGGAGGCTATTTTCCTTTTAGTTGCTATGTAATCTCTACTCTATGAGGTGAACGTCCGGGCGCGCCAGACTAGAGTTAGGGCTCAGAAGGGCTCTAACTTTTGATCCGACCGTTGGATCGTGCTTAAAGTTTTACAGTAGTTTCCAGAGGCTGTTGTGCTTGTGGTAGCTATGGAATCGCTACTCGGTGAAGAACAGGTGTCGTCGTGCCAGACCAGCGTAACGGCTCAAAAGCGCCTTAACTTTTAATCCACCCTTGGATCACTCCCGATTGTTTACAGGAGTTTCTGGAGGTCATTTTCCTTGTAGTAGTTATTGAATTTTTACTCTGTGAAGCGAACGTCCGGTCGCGATAGACTAGAGTCACAAGTGAAAAGAGCTCTAACTTTTGATCCGACCGTTGGATCGTGCTCAAAGTTTTACAGTAGTTTGGGGAGTCTGTTTTCCTTGTGGTAGCAATGGAAACGCTACTCGGTGAACAACAAGTCTCGTCGTGCAAAAGCAGCATAACGGCTCAAAGGCGCCTTAACTTTTGATCCGACCATTGGATCACTCCTGAATTGTGTCACGAGTTTCTGGAGGCTATTTTCCTTGTAGTTGCTTTGTAATCTCTACTTTGTGAGGTGAACGTTCGGGCGCGCCAGACTAGAGTTACGACTCAAAAGGGCTCTAACTTTTGATCCGACCGTTGGATCGGGCTTAAAGTTTTACAGTAGTTTCGGAGGCTGTTTCGCTTACGGTAGCTTTGGAATCGCTACTCGGTGAAGAACAGGTGTTGTTGTGCCAGACCAGCGTAACGGCTCAAAAGCGCCTTAACTTTTGATCCGACGTTGGATCACTCCTAAATTATGTCACGAGTTTCTGGAGGCCATTTTCCTTGTAGTAGTTATTGAATTTTTACTCTGTGAAGCGAACGTCCGGTCGCGATAGACTAGAGTCACAAGTGATAAGAGCTCTAACTTTTGATCCGACCGTTGGATCGTGCTCAAAATTTTACAGTAGTTTGGGGAGTCTGTTTTCCTTGTGGTAGCAATGGAAGCGCTACTCGGTGAACAGCAGGTCTCGTCGTGCCAGACCACTGTAACGGCTCAAAAGCGCCTTAACTTTTGATCCGACGTTTGGTCACTCCTAAATTGTTTCACGAGTTTCTGGAGGCTATTTTCCTTGTAGTAGCTATGTAATCTCTACTCTGTGAAGTGAACGTCCGGTCGGGCCAGACCAGAGTTAGGGCTCAAAATGGCTCTAACTTTTGATCCGACCGTTGGATCGTGCTTAAAGTTTTACAGTAGTTTCCGGAGGCTGTTTTGCTTGTGGTAGCTATGGAATCGCTACTCGGTGAAGAACAGGTCTCGTCGTGCCAGACCAGCGTAACTGCTCAAAAGCGCCTTAACTTTTGATCCGACCGTTGGATCACTCCTGATTGTTTACAGGAGTTTCTGGAGGCCATTTTCCTTGTAGTAGTTCTTGAATTTTTACTCTGTGAAGCGAACGTCCGGTCGCGATAGACTAGAGTCACAAGTGAAAAGAGCTCTAACTTTTGATCCGACCGTTGGATCGTGCTCAAAGTTTTACAGTAGTTTGGGGAGTCTGTTTTCCTTGTGGTAGCAATGGAAGCGCTACTCGGGGAACAGCAGGTCTCGTCGTGCCAGAGCAACATAACAGCTCAAAGGCGCCTTAACTTTTGATCCGACCGTTGGATCACTCCTGAATTGTTTCACGAGTTTCTGGAGGCTATTTTCCTTGTAGTAGCTATGTAATCTCTACTCTGTAAAGTGAACGTCCGGTCGGGCCAGACGAGACTTACGGCTCAAAAGGGCTCTAACTTTTGATCCAACCGTTGGATCGTGCTTAAAGTTTTACAGTAGTTTCCGGAGGCTGTTTTGCTCGTGCTAGCTATGGAATCACTACTCGGTGAAGAACAGGTGTCGTCGTGCCAGACCAGCGTAACGGCTCAAAAGCGCCTTAACTTTTAATCCGACATTTGGATCACTCCCGATTGTTTACAGGAGTTTCTGGAGGCCATTTTCCTTGTAGTAGTTATTTAATTTTTACTCTGTGAAGCGAACGTGCGGTCGCGATAGACTAGAGTGACAAGTGAAAAGAGCTCTAACTTTTGATCCGACCGTTGGATCGTGCTCAAAGTTTTACAGTAGTTTGGGGAGTCTGTTTTCCTTGTGGTAGCAATGGAAGCGCTACTCGGGGAACAGCAGGTCTCGTCGTGCCAGAGCAACATAACAGCTCAAAGGCGCCTTAACTTTTGATCCGACCGTTGGATCACTCCTGAATTGTTTCACGAGTTTCTGGAGGCTATTTTCCTTGTAGTAGCTATGTAATCTCTACTCTGTAAAGTGAACGTCCGGTCGCTCCACACGAGACTTACGGCTCAAAAGGGCTCTAACTTTTGATCCAACCGTTGGATCGTGCTTAAAGTTTTACAGTAGTTTCCGGAGGCTGTTTTGCTCGTGCTAGCTATGGAATCACTACTCGGTGAAGAACAGGTGTCGTCGTGCCAGACCAGCGTAACGGCTCAAAAGCGCCTTAACTTTTAATCCGACCGTTGGATCACTCCCGATTGTTTACAGGAGTTTCTGGAGGCCATTTTCCTTGTAGTAGTTATTTAATTTTTACTCTGTGAAGCGAACGTGCGGTCGCGATAGACTAGAGTGACAAGTGAAAAGAGCTCTAACTTTTGATCCGACCGTTGGATCGTGCTCACAGTTTTACAGTAGTTTGGGGAGTCTGTTTTCCTTGTGGTAGCAATGGAAGCGCTACTCGGTGAACAGCAGGTCTCGTCGTGCCAGACCAGCGTAACGGCTCAAAAGCGCCTTAACTTTTGATCCGACGTTTGGTCACTCTTGAATTGTTTCACGACTTTCTGGAGGCTATTTTCCTTGTAGTTGCTATGTACTCTCAACTTTGTGAAGTGAACGTCCGGTCGCGCCAGACCAGAGTTAGGGCTCAAAAGGGCTCTAACTTTTGATCCGACCGTTGGATCGTGCTTAAAGTTTTACAGTAGTTTCCGGAGGCTGTTTTGCTCGTGGTAGCTATGGAATCGCTACTCGGTGAAGAACAGGTCTCGTCGTGCCAGACCAGCGTAACGGCTCAAAAGCGCCTTTACTTTTGATCCGACAGTTGGATCACTCCCGATTGTTTACAGGAGTTTCTGGAGGCCATTTTCCTTGTAGTAGTTATTGAATTTTTACTCTGTGAAGCGAACGTCCGGTCGCGATAGACTAGAGTTACAAGTGAAAAGAGCTCTAACTTTTGATCCGACCGTTGGATCGTGCTCAGAATTTTACAGTAGTTTGGGGAGTCTGTTTTCCTTGTGGTAGCAATGGAAGCGCTACTCGGGGAACAGCAGGTCTCGTCGTGCCAGAGCAACATAACAGCTCAAAGGCGCCTTAACTTTTGATCCGACCGTTGGATCACTCCTGAATTGTTTCACGAGTTTCTGGAGGCTATTTTCCTTGTAGTAGCTATGTAATCTCTACTCTGTAAAGTGAACGTCCGGTCGCTCCACACGAGACTTACGGCTCAAAAGGGCTCTAACTTTTGATCCGACCGTTGGATCGTGCTTAAAGTTTTACAGTAGTTTCCGGAGGCTGTTTTGCTCGTGCTAGCTATGGAATCACTACTCGGTGAAGAACAGGTGTCGTCGTGCCAGACCAGCGTAACGGCTCAAAAGCGCCTTAACTTTTAATCCGACCGTTGGATCACTCCCGATTGTTTACAGGAGTTTCTGGAGGCCATTTTCCTTGTAGTAGTTATTTAATTTTTACTCTGTGAAGCGAACGTGCGGTCGCGATAGACTAGAGTGACAAGTGAAAAGAGCTCTAACTTTTGATCCGACCGTTGGATCGTGCTCACAGTTTTACAGTAGTTTGGGGAGTCTGTTTTCCTTGTGGTAGCAATGGAAGCGCTACTCGGTGAACAGCAGGTCTCGTCGTGCCAGACCAGCGTAACGGCTCAAAAGCGCCTTAACTTTTGATCCGACGTTTGGTCACTCTTGAATTGTTTCACGACTTTCTGGAGGCTATTTTCCTTGTAGTTGCTATGTACTCTCAATTTTGTGAAGTGAACGTCCGGTCGCGCCAGACCAGAGTTAGGGCTCAAAAGGGCTCTAACTTTTGATCCGACCGTTGGATCGTGCTTAAAGTTTTACAGTAGTTTCCGGAGGCTGTTTTGCTCGTGCTAGCTATGGAATCACTACTCGGTGAAGAACAGGTGTCGTCGTGCCAGACCAGCGTAACGGCTCAAAAGCGCCTTAACTTTTAATCCACCCTTGGATCACTCCCGATTGTTTACAGGAGTTTCTGGAGGTCATTTTCCTTGTAGTAGTTATTGAATTTTTACTCTGTGAAGCGAACGTCCGGTCGCGATAGACTAGAGTCACAAGTGAAAAGAGCTCTAACTTTTGATCCGACCGTTGGATCGTGCTCAAAGTTTTACAGTAGTTTGGGGAGTCTGTTTTCCTTGTGGTAGCAATGGAAACGCTACTCGGTGAACAACAAGTCTCGTCGTGCAAAAGCAGCATAACGGCTCAAAGGCGCCTTAACTTTTGATCCGACCATTGGATCACTCCTGAATTGTGTCACGAGTTTCTGGAGGCTATTTTCCTTGTAGTTGCTTTGTAATCTCTACTTTGTGAGGTGAACGTTCGGGCGCACCAGACTAGAGTTACGACTCAAAAGGGCTCTAACTTTTGATCCGACCGTTGGATCGGGCTTAAAGTTTTACAGTAGTTTCGGAGGCTGTTTCGCTTACGGTAGCTTTGGAATCGCTACTCGGTGAAGAACAGGTGTTGTTGTGCCAGACCAGCGTAACGGCTCAAAAGCGCCTTAACTTTTGATCCGACGTTGGATCACTCCTAAATTATGTCACGAGTTTCTGGAGGCCATTTTCCTTGTAGTAGTTATTGAATTTTTACTCTGTGAAGCGAACGTCCGGTCGCGATAGACTAGAGTCACAAGTGATAAGAGCTCTAACTTTTGATCCGACCGTTGGATCGTGCTCAAAATTTTACAGTAGTTTGGGGAGTCTGTTTTCCTTGTGGTAGCAATGGAAGCGCTACTCGGTGAACAGCAGGTCTCGTCGTGCCAGACCACTGTAACGGCTCAAAAGCGCCTTAACTTTTGATCCGACGTTTGGTCACTCCTAAATTGTTTCACGAGTTTCTGGAGGCTATTTTCCTTGTAGTAGCTATGTAATCTCTACTCTGTGAAGTGAACGTCCGGTCGGGCCAGACCAGAGTTAGGGCTCAAAATGGCTCTAACTTTTGATCCGACCGTTGGATCGTGCTTAAAGTTTTACAGTAGTTTCCGGAGGCTGTTTTGCTTGTGGTAGCTATGGAATCGCTACTCGGTGAAGAACAGGTCTCGTCGTGCCAGACCAGCGTAACTGCTCAAAAGCGCCTTAACTTTTGATCCGACCGTTGGATCACTCCTGATTGTTTACAGGAGTTTCTGGAGGCCATTTTCCTTGTAGTAGTTCTTGAATTTTTACTCTGTGAAGCGAACGTCCGGTCGCGATAGACTAGAGTCACAAGTGAAAAGAGCTCTAACTTTTGATCCGACCGTTGGATCGTGCTCAAAGTTTTACAGTAGTTTGGGGAGTCTGTTTTCCTTGTGGTAGCAATGGAAGCGCTACTCGGGGAACAGCAGGTCTCGTCGTGCCAGAGCAACATAACAGCTCAAAGGCGCCTTAACTTTTGATCCGACCGTTGGATCACTCCTGAATTGTTTCACGAGTTTCTGGAGGCTATTTTCCTTGTAGTAGCTATGTAATCTCTACTCTGTAAAGTGAACGTCCGGTCGCTCCACACGAGACTTACGGCTCAAAAGGGCTCTAACTTTTGATCCAACCGTTGGATCGTGCTTAAAGTTTTACAGTAGTTTCCGGAGGCTGTTTTGCTCGTGCTAGCTATGGAATCACTACTCGGTGAAGAACAGGTGTCGTCGTGCCAGACCAGCGTAACGGCTCAAAAGCGCCTTAACTTTTAATCCGACCGTTGGATCACTCCCGATTGTTTACAGGAGTTTCTGGAGGCCATTTTCCTTGTAGTAGTTATTTAATTTTTACTCTGTGAAGCGAACGTGCGGTCGCGATAGACTAGAGTGACAAGTGAAAAGAGCTCTAACTTTTGATCCGACCGTTGGATCGTGCTCAAAGTTTTACAGTAGTTTGGGGAGTCTGTTTTCCTTGTGGTAGCAATGGAAGCGCTACTCGGGGAACAGCAGGTCTCGTCGTGCCAGAGCAACATAACAGCTCAAAGGCGCCTTAACTTTTGATCCGACCGTTGGATCACTCCTGAATTGTTTCACGAGTTTCTGGAGGCTATTTTCCTTGTAGTAACTATGTAATCTCTACTCTGTAAAGTGAACGTCCGGTCGCTCCACACGAGACTTACGGCTCAAAAGGGCTCTAACTTTTGATCCAACCGTTGGATCGTGCTTAAAGTTTTACAGTAGTTTCCGGAGGATGTTTTGCTCGTGCTAGCTATGGAATCACTACTCGGTGAAGAACAGGTGTCGTCGTGCCAGACCAGCGTAACGGCTCAAAAGCGCCTTAACTTTTAATCCGACCGTTGGATCACTCCCGATTGTTTACAGGAGTTTCTGGAGGCCATTTTCCTTGTAGTAGTTATTTAATTTTTACTCTGTGAAGCGAACGTGCGGTCGCGATAGACTAGAGTGACAAGTGAAAAGAGCTCTAACTTTTGATCCGACCGTTGGATCGTGCTCACAGTTTTACAGTAGTTTGGGGAGTCTGTTTTCCTTGTGGTAGCAATGGAAGCGCTACTCGGTGAACAGCAGGTCTCGTCGTGCCAGACCAGCGTAACGGCTCAAAAGCGCCTTAACTTTTGATCCGACGTTTGGTCACTCTTGAATTGTTTCACGACTTTCTGGAGGCTATTTTCCTTGTAGTTGCTATGTACTCTCAACTTTGTGAAGTGAACGTCCGGTCGCGCCAGACCAGAGTTAGGGCTCAAAAGGGCTCTAACTTTTGATCCGACCGTTGGATCGTGCTTAAAGTTTTACAGTAGTTTCCGGAGGCTGTTTTGCTCGTGGTAGCTATGGAATCGCTACTCGGTGAAGAACAGGTGTCGTCGTGCCAGACCAGCGTAACGGCTCAAAAGCGCCTTTACTTTTGATCCGACAGTTGGATCACTCCCGATTGTTTACAGGAGTTTCTGGAGGCCATTTTCCTTGTAGTAGTTATTGAATTTTTACTCTGTGAAGCGAACGTCCGGTCGCGATAGACTAGAGTTACAAGTGAAAAGAGCTCTAACTTTTGATCCGACCGTTGGATCGTGCTCAAAGTTTTACAGTAGTTTGGGGAGTCTGTTTTCCTTGTGGTAGCAATGGAAGCGCTACTCGGGGAACAGCAGGTCTCGTCGTGCCAGAGCAACATAACAGCTCAAAGGCGCCTTAACTTTTGATCCGACCGTTGGATCACTCCTGAATTGTTTCACGAGTTTCTGGAGGCTATTTTCCTTGTAGTAGCTATGTAATCTCTACTCTGTAAAGTGAACGTCCGGTCGCTCCACACGAGACTTACGGCTCAAAAGGGCTCTAACTTTTGATCCGACCGTTGGATCGTGCTTAAAGTTTTACAGTAGTTTCCGGAGGCTGTTTTGCTCGTGGTAGCTATGGAATCGCTACTCGGTGAAGAACAGGTGTCGTCGTGCCAGACCAGCGTAACGGCTCAAAAGCGCCTTAACTTTTAATCCGACCGTTGGATCACTCCCGATTGTTTACAGGAGTTTCTGGAGGCCATTTTCCTTGTAGTAGTTATTGAATTTTTACTCTGTGAAGCGAACGTGCGGTCGCGATAGACTAGAGTGACAAGTGAAAAGAGCTCTAACTTTTGATCCGACCGTTGGATCGTGCTCACAGTTTTACAGTAGTTTGGGGAGTCTGTTTTCCTTGTGGTAGCAATGGAAGCGCTACTCGGTGAACAGCAGGTCTCGTCGTGCCAGACCAGCGTAACGGCTCAAAAGCGCCTTAACTTTTGATCCGACGTTTGGTCACTCTTGAATTGTTTCACGACTTTCTGGAGGCTATTTTCCTTGTAGTTGCTATGTACTCTCAACTTTGTGAAGTGAACGTCCGGTCGCGCCAGACCAGAGTTAGGGCTCAAAAGGGCTCTAACTTTTGATCCGACCGTTGGATCGTGCTTAAAGTTTTACAGTAGTTTCCGGAGGCTGTTTTGCTCGTGGTAGCTATGGAATCGCTACTCGGTGAAGAACAGGTGTCGTCGTGCCAGACCAGCGTAACGGCTCAAAAGCGCCTTTACTTTTGATCCGACAGTTGGATCACTCCCGATTGTTTACAGGAGTTTCTGGAGGCCATTTTCCTTGTAGTAGTTATTGAATTTTTACTCTGTGAAGCGAACGTCCGGTCGCGATAGACTAGAGTCGCAAGTGAAAAGAGCTCTAACTTTTGATCCGACCGTTGGATCGTGCTCAAAGTTTTACAGTAGTTTGGGGAGTCTGTTTTCCTTGTGGTAGCAATGGAAGAGCTACTCGGTGACAAGCAGGTCTCGTTGTGCCAGAGCTGCATAACAGCTCAAAGACGCCTTAACTTTTGATCCGACCGTTGGATCACTCCTGATTTGTTTCACGAGTTTCTGGAGGCTATTGTCCTTGTAGTAGCTATGTAATGTCTACTCTGTGAAGTGAACGTTCGGTCGCGCCAGACGAGACTTACGGCTCAAAAGGGCTCTAACTTTTGATCCAACCGTTGGATCGTGCTTAAAGTTTTACAGTAGTTTCTGGAGGCTGTTTTGCTCGTGGTAGCTATGGAATCGCTACTCGGTGAAGAACAGGTCTCGTCGTGCCAGACCAGCGTAACGGCTCAAAAGCGCCTTAACTTTTGATCCGACCGTTGGATCACTCCCGATTGTTTACAGGAGTTTCTGGAGGCCATTTTCCTTGTAGTAGTTATTGAATTTTTACTCTGTGAAGCGAACGTCCGGTCGCGATAGACTAGAGTTACAAGAGAAAAGAGCTTTAACTTTTGAGTCGAACGTTGGATCGTGCTTAAAGTTTTACAGTAGTTTGCGGAGTCTGTTTTCCTTGTGGTAGCAATGGAAGCGCTACTCGGTGAACAGCAGGTCTCGTCGTGCCAGACCAGCGTAACGGCTCAAAAGCGCCTTAACTTTTGATCCCACGTTTGGTCACTCTTGAATTGTTTCACGACTTTCTGGAGGCTATTTTCCTTGTAGTAGCTATGTAATGTCTACTCTGTGAAGTGAACGTTCGGTCGCGCCAGACGAGACTTACGGCTCAAAAGGGCTCTAACTTTTGATCCGACCGTTGGATCGTGCTTAAAGTTTTACAGTAGTTTCCGGAGGCTGTTTTGCTCGTGGTAGCTATGGAATCGCTACTCGGTGAAGAACAGGTGTCGTCGTGCCAGACCAGCGTAACGGCTCAAAAGCGCCTTTACTTTTGATCCGACAGTTGGATCACTCCCGATTGTTTACAGGAGTTTCTGGAGGCCATTTTCCTTGTAGTAGTTATTGAATTTTTACTCTATGAAGCGAACGTCCGGTCGCGATAGACTAGAGTTACAAGTGAAAAGAGCTCTAACTTTTGATCCGACCGTTGCATCGTGCTCAAAGTTTTACAGTAGTTTGGGGAGCCTGTTTTCCTTGTGGTAGCAATGGAAGCGCTACTCGGTGAACAACAGGTCTCGTCGTGCCAGACCAGCGTAACGGCTCAAAAGCGCCTTAACTTTTGATCCGACGTTTGGTCACTCCTGAATTGTTTCACGAGTTTCTGGAGGCTATTTTCCTTGTAGTTGATATGTACACTCTACGCAGCGAAGTGAACGTCTGATCGCGCCAGACCAGAGTTAGGGCTCAAAAGGGCTCTAAGATTTGATCCGACCGTTGGATCACTCCTGAATTGTTTCACGAGTTTCTGGACGTTATTTTCCTTGTTGTTGCTATATACTCTCTACTCTGTGAAGTGAACTGCGGTCGCGCCAGACCAGAGTTACGGCTCAAAAGGGCTCTAACTTTTGATCCGATTGTTGGATCATGCTTAAAGTTTTACAGTAGTTTCCGGAGGCTGTTTTGCTTGTGGTAGCTATGGAATCGCTACTCGGTGAAGAACAGGTGTCGTCGTGCCAGACCAGCGTAACGGCTCAAAAGCGCCTTTACTTTTAATCCGACCGTTGGATCACTCCCGATTGTTTACAGGAGTTTCTGGAGGCCATTTTCCTTGTAGTAGTTATTGAATTTTTACTCTGTGAAGCGAACGTTCGGTCGCGATAGACTAGAGTGACAAGTGAAAAGAGCTCTAACTTTTGATCCGACCGTTGGATCGTGCTCACAGTTTTACAGTAGTTTGGGGAGTCTGTTTTCCTTGTGGTAGCAATGGAAGCGCTACTCGGTGAACAGCAGGTCTCGTCGTGCCAGACCAGCGTAACGGCTCAAAAGCGCCTTAACTTTTGATCCGACGTTTGGTCACTCTTGAATTGTTTCACGACTTTCTGGAGGCTATTTTCCTTGTAGTTGCTATGTACTCTCAACTTTGTGAAGTGAACGTCCGGTCGCGCCAGACCAGAGTTAGGGCTCAAAAGGGCTCTAACTTTTGATCCGACCGTTGGATCGTGCTTAAAGTTTTACAGTAGTTTCCGGAGGCTGTTTTGCTCGTGGTAGCTATGGAATCGCTACTCGGTGAAGAACAGGTGTCGTCGTGCCAGACCAGCGTAACGGCTCAAAAGCGCCTTTACTTTTGATCCGACAGTTGGATCACTCCCGATTGTTTACAGGAGTTTCTGGAGGCCATTTTCCTTGTAGTAGTTATTGAATTTTTACTCTGTGAAGCGAACGTCCGGTCGCGATAGACTAGAGTCGCAAGTGAAAAGAGCTCTAACTTTTGATCCGACCGTTGGATCGTGCTCAAAGTTTTGCAGTAGTTTGGGGAGTCTGTTTTCCTTGTGGTAGCAATGGAAGAGCTACTCGGTGACAAGCAGGTCTCGTTGTGCCAGAGCTGCATAACAGCTCAAAGACGCCTTAACTTTTGATCCGACCGTTGGATCACTCCTGATTTGTTTCACGAGTTTCTGGAGGCTATTGTCCTTGTAGTAGCTATGTAATGTCTACTCTGTGAAGTGAACGTTCGGTCGCGCCAGACGAGACTTACGGCTCAAAAGGGCTCTAACTTTTGATCCAACCGTTGGATCGTGCTTAAAGTTTTACAGTAGTTTCTGGAGGCTGTTTTGCTCGTGGTAGCTATGAAATCGCTACTCGGTGAAGAACAGGTCTCGTCGTGCCAGACCAGCGTAACGGCTCAAAAGCGCCTTAACTTTTGATCCGACCGTTGGATCACTCCCGATTGTTTACAGGAGTTTCTAGAGGCCATTTTCCTTGTAGTAGTTATTGAATTTTTACTCTGTGAAGCGAACGTCCGGTCGCGATAGACTAGAGTTACAAGAGAAAAGAGCTTTAACTTTTGAGTCGAACGTTGGATCGTGCTTAAAGTTTTACAGTAGTTTGAGGAGTCTGTTTTCCTTGTGGTAGCAATGGAAGCGCTACTCGGTGAACAGCAGGTCTCGTCGTGCCAGACCAGCGTAACGGCTCAAAAGCGCCTTAACTTTTGATCCGACGTTTGGTCACTCTTGAATTGTTTCACGACTTTCTGGAGGCTATTTTCCTTGTAGTTGCTATGTACTCTCAACTGTGTGAAGTGAACGTCCGGTCGCGCCAGACCAGAGTTAGGGCTCAAAAGGGCTCTAACTTTTGATCCGACGGTTGGATCGTGCTTAAAGTTTTACAGTAGTTTCCGGAGGCTGTTTTGCTCGTGGTAGCTATGGAATCGCTACTCGTTGAAGAACAGGTGTCGTCGTGCCAGACCAGCGTAACGGCTCAAAAGCGCCTTTACTTTTGATCCGACAGTTGGATCACTCCCGATTGTTTACAGGAGTTTCTGGAGGCCATTTTCCTTGTAGTAGTTATTGAATTTTTACTCTGTGAAGCGAACGTCCGGTCGCGATAGACTAGAGTTCCAAGTGAAAAGAGCTCTAACTTTTGATCCGACCGTTGGATCGTGCTCAAAGTTTTACAGTAGTTTGGGGAGTCTGTTTTCCTTGTGGTAGCAATGGAAGCGCTACTCGGTGAACAACAGGTCTCGTCGTGCCAAACCAGCGTAACGGCTCAAAAGCGCCTTAACTTTTGATCCGACGTTTGGTCACTACTGAATTGTTTCACGAGTTTCTGGAGGCAATTTTCCTTGTAGTTGCTATGTACACTCTACGCAGCGAAGTGAACGTCTGCTCGCGCCAGACCAGAGTTAGGGCTCAAAAGGGCTCTAACTTTTGATCCGACCGTTGGATCACTCCTGAATTGTTTCACGAGTTTCTGGACGTTATTTTCCTTGTTGTTGCTATATACTCTCTACTCTGTGAAGTGAACCTGCGGTCGCGCCAGACCAGAGTTATGGCTCAAAAGGGCTCTAACTTTTGATACGACCGTTGGATCGTGCTTAAAGTTTTAGTAGTTTCCGGAGGCTGTTTTGCTTGTGGTAGCTATGGAATCGCTACTCGGTGAAGAACAGGTGTCGTCGTGCCAGACCAGCGTAACGGCTCAAAAGCGCCTTAACTTTTCATCCGCCCTTGGACAGTCCCGATTGTTTACAGGAGTTTCTGGAGGCCATTTTCCTTGTAGTAGTTATTGAATTTTTACTCTGTGAAGCGAACGTGCGGTCGCGATAGACTAGAGTGACAAGTGAAAAGAGCTCTAACTTTTGATCCGACGGTTGGATCGCGCTTAAAGTTTTACAGTAGTTTCCGGAGGCTGTTTTGCTTGTGGTAGCTATGGAATCGATACTCGGTGAAGAACAGGTCTCGTCGTGCCAGACCAGCGTAACGGCTCAAAAGCGCCTTAACTTTTGATCCCACCGTTGGATCACTCCCGATTGTTTACAGGAGTTTCTGGCGGCCATTTTCCTTGTAGTAGTTATTGAATTTTTACTCTGTGAAGCGAACGTCCGGTCGCGATAGATTAGAGTCACAAGTGAAAAGAGCTCTAACTTTTGATCCGACCGTTGGATCGTGCTCAAAGTTTTACAGTAGTTTGGGGAGTCTGTTTTCCTTGTGGTAGCAATGGAAGCGCTACTCGGTGAACAGCAGGTCCCGTCGTGCCAGACCATCGTAACGGCTCAAAAGCGCCTTAACTTTTGATCTAACGTTTGGTCACTCCTGAATTGTTTCACGAGTTTCTGGAGGCTATTTTCCTTGTAGTAGCTATGTACTCTCTACTCTGTGAAGTGAACGTCCGGTCGCGCCAGACCAGATTTAGGGCTCAAAAGGGCTCTAACTTTTGATCCGACGGTTGGATCGTGCTTAAAGTTTTACAGTAGTTTTCGGAGGCTGTTTTGCTTGTGGTAGCTATGGAATCGCTACTCGGTGAAGAACAGGTCTCGTCGTGCCAGACCAGCGTAACGGCTCAAAAGCTCCTTAACTTTTGATCCGACCGTTGGATCACTCCCGATTGTTTACAGGAGTTTCTGGAGGCCATTTTCCTTGTAGTAGTTATTGAATTTTTACTCTGTGAAGCGAACGTCCGGTCGCGATAGACTAGAGTCACAAGTGAAAAGAGCTCTAACTTTTGATCCGCCCGTTGGATCGTGCTCAAAGTTTTACAGTAGTTTGGGGAGTCTGTTTTCCTTGTGGTTGCAATGGAAGCGCTACTCGGTGAACATCAGGTCTCGTCGTGCCAGACCAGCGTAACGGCTCAAAAGCGCCTTAACTTTTGATCGGACGTTTGGTCACTCCTGAATTGTTTCACGAGTTTCTGGAGGCTATTTTCCTTGTAGTTTCTATGTACTCTCTACTCTGTGAAGTGAACATCGGGTCGCGCCAGACCAGAGTTAGGGCTCAAAAGGGCTCTAACTTTTGATCCGACGGTTGGATCGTGCTTAAAGTTTTACAGTAGTTTCCGGAGGCTGTTTTGCTTGTGGTAGCTATGGAATCGCTACTCGGTGAAGAACAGGTCTCGTCGTGCCAGGCCAGCGCAACGGCTCAAAAGCTCTTTAACTTTTGATCCGACCGTTGGATCACTTTCGAATGTTTAAAGGAGTTTCTGGAGGCCATTTTCCTTGTAGTAGTTATTGAATTTTTACTCTGTGAAGCGAACGTCCGGTCGCGATAGACTTGAGTCACAAGTGAAAAGAGCTTTAACTTTTGATCCGACCGTTGGATCGTGCTTAAAGTTTTACAGTAATTTCCGGAGGCTGTTTTGCTTGTGGTAGCTATGGAATCGCTACTCGGTGAAGAACAGGTGTCGTCGTGCCAGACCAGCGTAACGGCTCAAAAGCGCCTTAACTTTTGATCCGACTGTTGGATCACTCCCGATTGTGTACTGGAGTTTCTGGAGGCCATTTTCCTTGTAGTAGTTATTGAATTTTTACTCTGTGAAGCGAACGTCCGGTCGCGATAGACTAGAGTCCCAAGTGAAAAGAGCTCTAACTTTTGATCCGACCGTTGCATCGTGCTCAAAGTTTTACAGTAGTTTGGGTAGTCTGTTTTCCTTGTGGTAGCAATGGAAGCGATAATCGGTGAAGAGCAGGTCTCGACGTGCCAGACCAGTGTAATGGCTCAAAAGCTCCTTAACTTTTGATCCGACCGTTGGATCACTCATGAATTTTTTCACGAGTTTCTGGAGGCTATTTTCCTTGTAGTTGATATGTAATCTCTACTCTGTGAAGTGAACGTTCGGTCATGCCAGACCAAAGTTAGGGCTCAAAAGGGCTCTAACTTTTGATCCGACCGTTGGATCGTGCTTAAAGTTTTACAGTAGTTTCCGGAGTCTGTTTTGCTTGTGGTAGCTATGGAATCGCTACTCCGTGAAGAAGAGGTCTCGTCGTGCCAGACCAGCGTAACGGCTCAAAAGCGCCTTAACTTTTGATCCGACCGTTGGATCACTCCTGATTGTTTACAGGAGTTTCTGGAGGCCATTTTCCTTGTAGTAGTTATTGAATTTTTACTCTGTGAAGCGAACGTCCGGTCACGATAGACTAGAGTCACAAGTGAAAAGAGCTCTAACTTTTGATCCGACCGTTGGATCGTGCTCAAAGTTTTACAGTAGTTTGGGGAGTCTGTTTTCCTTGTGGTTGCAATGGAAGCGCTACTCGGTGAACATCAGGTCTCGTCGTGCCAGACCAGCGTAACGGCTCAAAAGCGCCTTAACTTTTGATCCGACGTTTGGTCACTCCTGAATTATTTCACGAGTTTCTGGAGGCTATTTTCCTTGTAGTTGCTATGTACTCTCTACTCTGTGAAGTGAACGTCCGGTCGCGCCAGACCAGAGTTAGGGCTCAAAAGGGCTCTAACTTTTGATCCGACGGTTGGATCGTGCTTAAAGTTTTACAGTAGTTTCCGGAGTCTGTTTTGCTTGTGGTAGCTATGGAATCGCTACTCCGTGAAGAACAGGTCTCGTCGTGCCAGACCAGCGTAACGGCTCAAAAGCGCCTTAACTTTTGATCCGACCGTTGGATCACTCCTGATTGTTTACAGGAGTTTCTGGAGGCCATTTTCCTTGTAGTAGTTATTGAATTTTTACTCTGTGAAGCGAACGTCCGGTCACGATAGACTAGAGTCACAAGTGAAAAGAGCTCTAACTTTTGATCCGACCGTTGGATCGTGCTCAAAGTTTTACAGTAGTTTGGGGAGTCTGTTTTCCTTGTGGTTGCAATGGAAGCGCTACTCGGTGAACATCAGGTCTCGTCGTGCCAGACCAGCGTAACGGCTCAAAAGCGCCTTAACTTTTGATCCGACGTTTGGTCACTCCTGAATTATTTCACGAGTTTCTGGAGGCTATTTTCCTTGTAGTTGCTATGTACTCTCTACTCTGTGAAGTGAACATCTGGTCGCGCCAGACCAGAGTTAGGGCTCAAAAGGGCTCTAACTTTTGATCCGACCATTCGATCGTGCTTAAAGTTTTACAATAGTTTCCGGAGGATGTTTTTCTTGTGGTAGCTATGGAATCGCTACTCGGTGAAGAACAGGTCTCGTCGTGCCAGACCAGCGTAACGGCTCAAAAGCTCCTTAACTTTTGATCCGACCGTTGGATCACTCCCGAATGTTTACAGGAGTTTCTGGAGGCCATTTTCCTTGTAGTAGTTATTGAATTTTTACTCTGTGAAGCGAACGTCCGGTCGCGATAGAATTGAGTCACAAGTGAAAAGAGCTTTAACTTTTGATCCGACCGTTGGATCGTGCTTAAAGTTTTACAATAATTTCCGGAGGCTGTTTTGCTTGTGGTAGCTATGGAATCGCTACTCGGTGAAGAACAGGTGTCGTCGTGCCAGACCAGCGTAACGGCTCAAAAGCGCCTTAACTTTTGATCCGACTGTTGGATCACTCCCGATTGTGTACCGGAGTTTCTGGAGGCCATTTTCCTTGTAGTAGTTATTGAATTTTTACTCTGTGAAGCGAACGTCCGGTCGCGATAGACTAGAGTCACAAGTGAAAAGAGCTCTAACTTTTGATCCGACCGTTGGATCGTGCTCAAAGTTTTACAGTAGTTTGGGGAGTCTGTTTTCCTTGTGGTAGCAATGGAAGCGCTACTCGGTGAAGAGCAGGTCTCGACGTGCCAGACCAGTGTAATGGCTCAAAAGCTCCTTAACTTTTGATCCGACCGTTGGATCACACATGAATTTTTTCACGAGTTTCTGGAGGCTATTTTCCTTGTAGTTGCTATGTAATCTCTACTCTGTGAAGTGAACGTCCGGTCGCGCCAGACCAGAGTTAGGGCTCAAAAGGGCTCTAACTTTTGATCCGACGGTTGGATCGTGCTTAAAGTTTTACAGTAGTTTCCGGAGTCTGTTTTGCTTGTGGTAGCTATGGAATCGCTACTCCGTGAAGAACAGGTCTCGTCGTGCCAGACCAGCGTAACGGCTCAAAAGCGCCTTAACTTTTGATCCGACCGTTGGATCACTCCTGATTGTTTACAGGAGTTTCTGGAGGCCATTTTCCTTGTAGTAGTTATTGAATTTTTACTCTGTGAAGCGAACGTCCGGTCGCGATAGACTAGAGTCACAAGTGAAAAGAGCTCTAACTTTTGATCCGACCGTTGGATCGTGCTCAAAGTTTTACAGTAGTTTGGGGAGTCTGTTTTCCTTGTGGTTGCAATGGAAGCGCTACTCGGTGAACATCAGGTCTTGTCGTGCCAGACCAGCGTAACGGCTCAAAAGCGCCTTAACTTTTGATCCGACGTTTGGTCACTCCTGAATTGTTTCACGAGTTTCTGGAGGCTATTTTCCTTGTAGTTGCTATGTACTCTCTACTCTGTGAAGTGAACATCGGGTCGCGCCAGACCAGAGTTAGGGCTCAAAAGGGCTCTAACTTTTGATCCGACGGTTGGATCGTGCTTAAAGTTTTACAGTAGTTTCCGGAGGCTGTTTTGCTTGTGGTAGCTATGGAATCGCTACTCGGTGAAGAACAGGTCTCGTCGTGCCAGACCAGCGTAACGGCTCAAAAGCTCCTTAACTTTTGATCCGACCGTTGGATCACTCCCGATTGTTTACAGGAGTTTCTGGAGGCCATTTTCCTTGTAGTAGTTATTGAATTTTTACTCTGTGAAGCGAACGTCCGGTCGCGATAGACTAGAGTCACAAGTGAAAAGAGCTCTAACTTTTGATCCGACCGTTGGATCGTGCTCAAAGTTTTACAGTAGTTTGGGGAGTCTGTTTTCCTTGTGGTTGCAATGGAAGCGCTACTCGGTGAACATCAGGTCTCGTCGTGCCAGACCAGCGTAACGGCTCAAAAGCGCTTTAACTTTTGATCCGACGTTTGGTCACTCCTGAATTGTTTCACGAGTTTCTGGAGGCTATTTTCCTTGTAGTTACTATGTACTCTCTACTCTGTGAAGTGAACATCTGGTCGCGCCAGACCAGATTTAGGGCTCAAAAGGGCTCTAACTTTTGATCCGACGGTTGGATCGTGCTTAAAGTTTTACAGTAGTTTCCGGAGGCTGTTTTGCTTGTTGTAGCTATGGAATCGCTACTCGGTGAAGAACAGGTCTCGTCGTGCCAGACCAGCGTAACGGCTCAAAAGCTCCTTAACTTTTGATCCGACCGTTGGATCACTCCCGAATGTTTACAGGAGTTTCTGGAGGCCATTTTCCTTGTAGTAGTTTTTGAATTTTTACTCTGTGAAGCGAACGTCCGGTCGCGATAGACTTGAGTCACAAGTGAAAAGAGCCTTAACTTTTGATCCGACCGTTGGATCACTCCTGAATTTTTACATGAGTTTCTGGATGCTATTTTCCTTGTAGTAGCTATGCAATCTCTACTCTGTGAAGCGAACGTCCGTTCGCTCCAGACCAAAGGAACAGATCAAAAGGGCTCCATCTTTTGATCCGACCGTTGGATCGTGCTCAAAGTTTTACAGTAGTTTCCGGAGGCTGTTTTCCTTGTGGTATCATTGGAATCGCTACTTGGTGAACATGAGGTCTCGTCGTGCCAGATTAGCGTAACGGCTCAAAAGCGCCTTAACTTTTCATCTGACAATTGGATCACTCCCGAATGTTTACATGAGTTTCTGGAGGCCATTTTCCTTGTAGTAGGTATTGAATCTCTACTCTGTGAAGCGAACGTCCGGTCGCGATAGACTAGAGTCACAAGTTAAAAGAGCTGTAACTTTTGATCCGACCGTTGGATCGTGCTCAAAGGTTTACAGTAGTTTGGGGAGTCTGTTTTCCTTGCGGTAGCAATGGAAGCGCTACTCGGTGAACAACAGGTCTCGTCGTGCCAGATAAGCATAACAGCTCAAAAGAGCCTTAACTTTTGATCCGACCGTTGGATCGCTCCTGAATTTTTACATGAGTTTCTGGAGGCTATTTTCCTTGTAGTAGCTATGCAATCTCTACTCTGTGAAGCGAACGTCCGGTCGCTCCAGACCAGAGGAACAGATCAGAAGGGCTCCATCTTTTGATCCGACCGTTGGATCGTGCTCAAAGTTTTACAGTAGTTTTCAGAGGCTGTTTTCCTTGTGGAATCATTGGAATCGCTACTCGGTGAACATGAGGTCTCGTCGTGCCAGATTCGCGTAACAGCTCAAAAGCGCCTTAACTTTTGATCCGACAGTTGGATCACTCCCGAATGTTTACAGGAGTTTCTGGAGGCCATTTTCCTTGTAGTAGGTATTGAATCTCTACTCTGTGAAGCGAACGTGGACGCGATAGACTAGAGTCACAAGTGAAAAGAGCTCTAACTTTTGATCCGACTGTTGGATCGTGCTCAAAGGTTTACAGTTGTTTGGGGAGTCTGTTTTCCTTGCGGTAGCAATGGAAGCGCTACTCGGTGAACAGCAGGTCTCGTCGTGCCAGATAAGCATAACAGCTCAAAAGAGACTTAACTTTTGATCCGACCGTTGGATCACTCCTGAATTTTTACATGAGTTTCTGGATGCTATTTTCCTTGTAGTAGCTATGCAATCTCTACTCTGTGAAGCGAACATCCGTTCGCTCCAGACCAGAGGAACAGATCAAAAGGGCTCCATCTTTTGATCCGACCGTTGGATCGTGCTCAAAGTTTTACAGTAGTTTCCGGAGGCTGTTTTCCTTGTGGTATCATTGGAATTGCTACTCGGTGAACATGAGGTCTCGTCGTGCCAGATTAGCGTAACGGCTCAAAAGCGCCTTAACTTTTGATCCGACCGTTGGATCACTCCCGAATGTTTACATGAGTTTCTGGAGGCCATTTTCCTTGTAGTAGGTATTGAATCTCTACACTGTGAAGCGAACATCCGGTCACGCCAGACTACAATAATTGTTGAAAAGGGTTCTAAATTTTGATCCGACAATTGGATCGTGCTCAAAGTTTTACTGTAGTTTCCGAAGGCTATTTTCCTTGTGGTAGCTTTGGAATCGCTACTCGGTGAAGAGCAGGTCTCGTCGTGCCAGACCAGAGTAACGACTCAAAAGCACCTGAATGTTTGATCTGACCATTGGATCACTCACGAATGCTTACAGGAGTTTCTAGAGGCCATTTTCCTTGTAGTACCTATTGAATCTCTGCTCTGTGAAGCGAACGTCCGGTCGCGATAGACTAGAGTCACAAGTGAAAAGAGCTCTAACTTTTGATCCGACCGTTCGATCGAGTTCAAAGTTTTATAGTAGTGTTCGGAGGTTGTTTTCCTTTTGGTAGCAATGGAAGCGCTACTCCGTGAAGTGCAGGTCTCGTAGAGCCAGATCAGCATAACCTATCAAAAGCGCCTTAACTTTTGATCTGACCGTTGGATCACTCCTGAATTTTTACATGAGTTTGTGGATGCTATTTTCCTTGTAGTAGCGATAGAATCTCTACTCTGTGAAGCGAACGTCCGGTCGCTCCATACCAGAGGAACAGCTCAAAAGGGCTCCAACTTTTGATCCGACCGTTGGATCGTGCCAAAGTTTTACAGTAGTTTTCGGAGGCTGTTTTCCTTGTGGTAGCTATGGAATTGCTACTCGGTGAAGAGTAGGTCTCGTCGTGCCAGACCAGCGTAACGGCTCAAAAGCGCCTTAACTTTTGATCCGACCGTTGGATCACTCCCGAATGTTTACAGGAGTTTCTAGAGGCCATTTTCCTTGTAGTAGGCATTGTATCTCTACTCTGTGAATGGAACGTCCGGTCGTGATAGACTAAGTCGCAAGAAAGGAGCTCTAACTTTTGATCCGACCGTTGGATCGTGCTCAAAGTTTTACAGTAGTTTGGGGAGGCTGTTTTGCTTTTGGTAGCAATGGAAGAGGTACTCGGTGAACAGCAGGTCTCGTCGTGCAAGATCAACATAACGGCTCAAAAGCACCTTAACTTTTGATCCGACCGTTGGATCATTCCTGAATGTTTACAGGAGTTTTTAGAGGCCATTTTCCTTGTAGTAGGTATTGAATCTATACTCTGTGAAGCGAACATCCGGTCGCGCCAAACTAGAATAACGGTTGAAAAGGGCTATAACTTTTGATCCGACCGTTGGATCGTGTTCAAAGTTTTACAGTAGTTTCCGAAGGCTGTTTTTCTTGTGGTAGCCATGGAATCGCTACTCGCTGAAGAGCAGGTCTTATCGTGCCAGATCAGCGTAACGGCTCAAAAGAGCCTTAGCTTTTGATCCGACCGTTGGATCACTCCTGAATGTTTACAGGAGTTTCTGGAGACCATTTTACTTGTAGTAGCTATTGAAACTCAACTTTGCCAGATCAGCATAACGGCTCAAAAGCGCCTTAATTTTTTATCCGACCGTTGGATCACTCCTGATTTTTTACAGGAGTTTCTGAAGGCCATTTTGCTTGTTGTAACTATTGAATCTCTACTCTATGAAGCGAACGTTCGGTCGCGCAAGACTAGAGTAACGGCTAAAAAGTGCTCTAACTTTTGATCCGACCGTTGGATCATGCTCAAAGTCTTACTGTAGTTTCCGGAGGCTGTTTTCCTTGTGGTAGCCATTGAATCGCTACTCGCTGAAGAGGATGTCTCGTCGTGCTAGACCAGCATAACAGCTCAAAAGCGCCTTAACTTTTGATCCGATCGTTGGATCATTCCCGAATGTTTACAGGAGTTTCTGGAGGCCTTTTCCCTGTAGTAGCTATTTAATCTTTATTGTGTGAAGCCAACGTCCGGTCGCGCCAGACTAGAATAACGGTTGAAAAGGGCTCTAAGTTTTGATCCGATCGTTGGATCGAGCTCAAAGTTTTATAGTAGTTTTCGGAGGCTGTTTTCCTTTGGTAGCAATGGAAGCGCTACTTGGTGAAGTGCAGGTCTCGTCGTGCCAGAGCAGCATAACGACTCAAAAGCGCCTTAACTTTTGATCCGACCGTTGGATCACTCCTGAATTTTTACTGGAGTTTCTTGAGGCTATTTTCCTTGTAGTAGCTATGGAATCTCTACTCTGTGAAGTGAACGTTCGGTCGCGCAAGACTAGAGTAACGGCTAAAAAGTGCTGTAACTTTTGATCCGACCGTTGGATCGCGCTCAAAGTCTTACTGTAGTTTGTGGAGGCTGTTTTCCTTTTGGTAGCCATGGAATCGCTACTCGCTGAAGAGCAGGTCTTATCGTGCCAGATCAGCATAACGGCTCAAAAGAGCCTTAGCTTTTGATCCGACCGTTGGATCACTCCCGAATGTTTACAGGAGTTTCTGGAGACCATTTTACTTGTAGTAGCTATTGAAACTCAACTTTGCCAGATCAGCATAACGGCTCAAAAGCGCCTTAATTTTTTATCCGACCGTTGGATCACTCCTGATTTTTTACAGGAGTTTCTGAAGGCCATTTTGCTTGTTGTAACTATTGAATCTCTACTCTATGAAGCGAACGTTCGGTCACGCAAGACTAGAGTAACGCCTAAAAAGTGCTCTAACTTTTGATCCGACCGTTGGATCATTCTCAAAGTCTTACTGTAGTTTCCGGAGGCTGTTTTCCTTGTGGTAGCCATTGAATCGGTACTCGCTGAAGAGGATGTCTCGTCGTGCTAGACCAGCATAAAAGCTCAAAAGCGCCTTAACTTTTGATCCGATCGTTGGATCATTCCCGAATGTTTACAGGAGTTTCTGGAGGCCTTTTCCCTGTAGTAGCTATTTAATCTTTACTGTGTGAAGCCAACGTCCGGTCGCGCCAGACTAGAATAACGGTTGAAAAGGGCTCTAAGTTTTGATCCGACCGTTGGATCGAGCTCAAAGTTTTATAGTAGTTTTCGGAGGCTGTTTTCCTTTGGTAGCAATGGAAGCGCTACTTGGTGAAGTGCAGGTCTCGTCGTGCCAGAGCAGCATAACGACTCAAAAGCGCCTTAACTTTTGATCCGACCGTTGGATCACTCCTGAATTTTTACTGGAGTTTCTTGAGGCTATTTTCCTTGTAGTAGCTATGGAATCTCTACTCTGTGAAGCGAACGTCCCGTCGCGCAAGACTAGAGTAACGACTAAAAAGTGCTCTAACTTTTGATCCGACCGTTGGATCGCGCTCAAAGTCTTACTGTAGTTTGTGGAGGCTGTTTTCCTTTTGGTAGCCATGGAATCGCTACTCGCTGAAGAGCAGGTCTTATCGTGCCAGATCAGCGTAACGGCTCAAAAGAGCCTTAGCTTTTGATCCGACCGTTGGATCACTCCCGAATGTTTACAGGAGTTTCTGGAGACCATTTTACTTGTAGTAGCTATTAAAACTCAACTTTGCCAGATCAGCATAACGGCTCAAAAGCGCCTTAATTTTTTATCCGACCGTTGGATCACTCCTGATTTTTTACAGGAGTTTCTGAAGGCCATTTTGCTTGTTGTAACTATTGAATCTCTACTCTATGAAGCGAACGTTCGGTCGCGCAAGACTAGAGTAACGGCTAAAAAGTGCTCTAACTTTTGATCCGACCGTTGGATCATGCTCAAAGTCTTACTGTAGTTTCCGGAGGCTGTTTTCCTTGTGGTAGCCATTGAATCGCTACTCGCTGAAGAGGATGTCTCGTCGTGCTAGACCAGCATAACAGCTCAAAAGCGCCTTAACTTTTGATCCGATCGTTGGATCATTCCCGAATGTTTACAGGAGTTTCTGGAGGCCTTTTCCCTGTAGTAGCTATTTAATCTTTACTGTGTGAAGCCAACGTCCGGTCGCGCCAGACTAGAATAACGGTTGAAAAGGGCTCTAAGTTTTGATCCGACCGTTGGATCGAGCTCAAAGTTTTATAGTAGTTTTCGGAGGCTGTTTTCCTTTGGTAGCAATGGAAGCGCTACTTGGTGAAGTGCAGGTCTCGTCGTGCCAGAGCAGCATAACGACTCAAAAGCGCCTTAACTTTTGATCCGACCGTTGGATCACTCCTGAATTTTTACTGGAGTTTCTTGAGGCTATTTTCCTTGTAGTAGCTATGGAATCTCTACTCTGTGAAGCGAACTTCCCGTCGCGCCAGACTAGAATAACGGCTAAAAAGTGCTCTAACTTTTGATCCGACCGTTGGATCGCGCTCAAAGTCTTACTGTAGTTTGTGGAGGCTGTTTTCCTTTTGGTAGCCATGGAATCGCTACTCGCTGAAGAGCAGGTCTTATCGTGCCAGATCAGCGTAACGGCTCAAAAGAGCCTTAGCTTTTGATCCGACCGTTGGATCACTCCCGAATGTTTACAGGAGTTTCTGGAGACCATTTTACTTGTAGTAGCTATTAAAACTCAACTTTGCCAGATCAGCATAACGGCTCAAAAGCGCCTTAATTTTTTATCCGACCGTTGGATCACTCCTGATTTTTTACAGGAGTTTCTGAAGGCCATTTTGCTTGTTGTAACTATTGAATCTCTACTCTATGAAGCGAACGTTCGGTCGCGCAAGACTAGAGTAACGGCTAAAAAGTGCTCTAACTTTTGATCCGACCGTTGGATCATGCTCAAAGTCTTACTGTAGTTTCCGGAGGCTGTTTTCCTTGTGGTAGCCATTGAATCGCTACTCGCTGAAGAGGATGTCTCGTCGTGCTAGACCAGCATAACAGCTCAAAAGCGCCTTAACTTTTGATCCGATCGTTGGATCATTCCCGAATGTTTACAGGAGTTTCTGGAGGCCTTTTCCCTGTAGTAGCTATTTAATCTTTACTGTGTGAAGCCAACGTCCGGTCGCGCCAGACTAGAATAACGGTTGAAAAGGGCTCTAAGTTTTGATCCGACCGTTGGATCGAGCTCAAAGTTTTATAGTAGTTTTCAGAGGCTGTTTTCCTTTGGTAGCAATGGAAGCGCTACTTGGTGAAGTGCAGGTCTCGTCGTGCCAGAGCAGCATAACGACTCAAAACCGCCTTAACTTTTGATCCGACCGTTGGATCACTCCTGAATTTTTACTGGAGTTTCTTGAGGCTATTTTCCTTGTAGTAGCTATGGAATCTCTACTCTGTGAAGCGAACTTCCCGTCGCGCCAGACTAGAATAACGGCTAAAAAGTGCTCTAACTTTTGATCCGACCGTTGGATCGCGCTCAAAGTCTTACTGTAGTTTCCGCAGGCTGTTTTCCTTTTGGTAGCCATGGAATCGCTACTCGCTGAAGAGCAGGTCTTATCGTGCCAGATCAGCGTAACGGCTCAAAAGAGCCTTAGCTTTTGATCCGACCGTTGGATCACTCCCGAATGTTTACAGGAGTTTCTGGAGACCATTTTACTTGTAGTAGCTATTAAAACTCAACTTTGCCAGATCAGCATAACGGCTCAAAAGCGCCTTAATTTTTTATCCGACCGTTGGATCACTCCTGATTTTTTACAAGAGTTTCTGAAGGCCATTTTGCTTGTTGTAACTATTGAATCTCTACTCTATGAAGCGAACGTTCGGTCGCGCAAGACTAGAGTAACGGCTAAAAAGTGCTCTAACTTTTGATCCGACCGTTGGATCATGCTCAAAGTCTTACTGTAGTTTCCGGAGGCTGTTTTCCTTGTGGTAGCCATTGAATCGGTACTCGCTGAAGAGGATGTCTCGTCGTGCTAGACCAGCATAAAAGCTCAAAAGCGCCTTAACTTTTGATCCGATCGTTGGATCATTCCCGAATGTTTACAGGAGTTTCTGGAGGCCTTTTCCCTGTAGTAGCTATTTAATCTTTACTGTGTGAAGCCAATGTCCGGTCGCGCCAGACTAGAATAACGGTTGAAAAGGGCTCTAAGTTTTGATCCGACCGTTGGATCGAGCTCAAAGTTTTATAGTAGTTTTCGGAGGCTGTTTTCCTTTGGTAGCAATGGAAGCGCTACTTGGTGAAGTGCAGGTCTCGTCGTGCCAGAGCAGCATAACGACTCAAAAGCGCCTTAACTTTTTATCCGACCGTTGGATCACTCCTGAATTTTTACTGGAGTTTCTTGAGGCTATTTTCCTTGTAGTAGCTATGGAATTTCTACTCTGTGAAGCGAACGTCCCGTCGCGCCAGACAAGAGTAACGCCTCAAAAGCGCTGTAACTTTTGATCCGATTGTTGGATCGCGCTCAAAGTTTTACAGTAGTTTCCGAAGGCTGTTTTTCTTGTGGTAGCCATGGAATCGCTACTCGCTGAAGAGCAGGTCTTATCGTGCCAGATCAGCATAACGGCTCAAAAGAGCCTTAGCTTTTGATCCGACCGTTGGATCACTCCCGAATGTTTACAGGAGTTTCTGGAGACCATTTTACTTGTAGTAGCTATTGAAACTCAACTTTGCCAGATCAGCATAACGGCTCAAAAGCGCCTTAATTTTTTATCCGACCGTTGGATCACTCCTGATTTTTTACAGGAGTTTCTGAAGGCCATTTTGCTTGTTGTAACTATTGAATCTCTACTCTATGAAGCGAACGTTCGGTCACGCAAGACTAGAGTAACGACTAAAAAGTGCTCTAACTTTTGATCCGACCGTTGGATCATGCTCAAAGTCTTACTGTAGTTTCCGGAGGCTGTTTTCCTTGTGGTAGCCATTGAATCGCTACTCGCTGAAGAGGATGTCTCGTCGTGCTAGACCAGCATAACAGCTCAAAAGCGCCTTAACTTTTGATCCGATCGTTGGATCATTCCCGAATGTTTACAGGAGTTTCTGGAGGCCTTTTCCCTGTAGTAGCTATTTAATCTTTACTGTGTGAAGCCAACGTCCGGTCGCGCCAGACTAGAATAACGGTTGAAAAGGGCTCTAAGTTTTGATCCGACCGTTGGATCGAGCTCAAAGTTTTATAGTAGTTTTCGGAGGCTGTTTTCCTTTGGTAGCAATGGAAGCGCTACTTGGTGAAGTGCAGGTCTCGTCGTGCCAGAGCAGCATAACGACTCAAAAGCGCCTTAACTTTTTATCCGACCGTTGGATCACTCCTGAATTTTTACTGGAGTTTCTTGAGGCTATTTTCCTTGTAGTAGCTATGGAATCTCTACTCTGTGAAGCGAACTTCCCGTCGCGCCAGACTAGAATAACGGCTAAAAAGTGCTCTAACTTTTGATCCGACCGTTGGATCGCGCTCAAAGTCTTACTGTAGTTTCCGAAGGCTGTTTTCCTTTTGGTAGCCATGGAATCGCTACTCGCTGAAGAGCAGGTCTTATCGTGCCAGATCAGCGTAACGGCTCAAAAGAGCCTTAGCTTTTGATCCGACCGTTGGATCACTCCCGAATGTTTACAGGAGTTTCTGGAGACCATTTTACTTGTAGTAGCTATTAAAACTCAACTTTGCCAGATCAGCATAACGGCTCAAAAGCGCCTTAATTTTTTATCCGACCGTTGGATCACTCCTGATTTTTTACAGGAGTTTCTGAAGGCCATTTTGCTTGTTGTAACTATTGAATCTCTACTCTATGAAGTGAACGTTCGGTCGCGCAAGACTAGAGTAACGGCTAAAAAGTGCTCTAACTTTTGATCCGACCGTTGGATCATGCTCAAAGTCTTACTGTAGTTTCCGGAGGCTGTTTTCCTTGTGGTAGCCATTGAATCGCTACTCGCTGAAGAGGATGTCTCGTCGTGCTAGACCAGCATAACAGCTCAAAAGCGCCTTAACTTTTGATCCGATCGTTGGATCATTCCCGAATGTTTACAGGAGTTTCTGGAGGCCTTTTCCCTGTAGTAGCTATTTAATCTTTACTGTGTGAAGCCAACGTCCGGTCGCGCCAGACTAGAATAACGGTTGAAAAGGGCTCTAAGTTTTGATCCGACCGTTGGATCGAGCTCAAAGTTTTATAGTAGTTTTCGGAGGCTGTTTTCCTTTGGTAGCAATGGAAGCGCTACTTGGTGAAGTGCAGGTCTCGTCGTGCCAGAGCAGCATAACGACTCAAAAGCGCCTTAACTTTTGATCCGACCGTTGGATCACTCCTGAATTTTTACTGGAGTTTCTTGAGGCTATTTTCCTTGTAGTAGCTATGGAATCTTTACTCTGTGAAGCGAACTTCCCGTCGCGCCAGACTAGAATAACGGTTGAAAAGGGCTCTAACTTTTGATCCGACCGTTGGATCGTGCTCAAAGTCTTACTGTAGTTTGTGGAGGCTGTTTTCCTTGTGGTAGCAATGGAATCACAACTAGGTTAAGAACAGGTCTCGTCGTGCCAGATCAGCGTAACGGCTCAAAAGTACCTTAACTTTTGATCCGCCCGTTGGATCACTCCCGAATGTTTACAGGAGTTTCTCGAGGCCATTTTCCTTGTAGTAGCTATTAAAACTCAACTTTGCCAGATCAGCATAACGGCTCAAAAGCGCCTTAATTTTTTATCCGACCGTTGGATCACTCCTGATTTTTTACAGGAGTTTCTGAAGGCCATTTTGCTTGTTGTAACTATTGAATCTCTACTCTATGAAGCGAACGTTCGGTCGCGCAAGACTAGAGTAACGGCTAAAAAGTGCTCTAACTTTTGATCCGACCGTTGGATCATGCTCAAAGTCTTACTGTAGTTTCCGGAGGCTGTTTTCCTTGTGGTAGCCATTGAATCGCTACTCGCTGAAGAGGATGTCTCGTCGTGCTAGACCAGCATAAAAGCTCAAAAGCGCCTTAACTTTTGATCCGATCGTTGGATCATTCCCGAATGTTTACAGGAGTTTCTGGAGGCCTTTTCCCTGTAGTAGCTATTTAATCTTTACTGTGTGAAGCCAACGTCCGGTCGCGCCAGACTAGAATAACGGTTGAAAAGGGCTCTAAGTTTTGATCCGACCGTTGGATCGAGCTCAAAGTTTTATAGTAGTTTTCGGAGGCTGTTTTCCTTTGGTAGCAATGGAAGCGCTACTTGGTGAAGTGCAGGTCTCGTCGTGCCAGAGCAGCATAACGACTCAAAAGCGCCTTAACTTTTTATCCGACCGTTGGATCACTCCTGAATTTTTACTGGAGTTTCTTGAGGCTATTTTCCTTGTAGTAGCTATGGAATTTCTACTCTGTGAAGCGAACGTCCCGTCGCGCCAGACAAGAGTAACGCCTCAAAAGCGCTGTAACTTTTGATCCGATTGTTGGATCGCGCTCAAAGTTTTACAGTAGTTTCCGAAGGCTGTTTTTCTTGTGGTAGCCATGGAATCGCTACTCGCTGAAGAGCAGGTCTTATCGTGCCAGATCAGCGTAACGGCTCAAAAGAGCCTTAGCTTTTGATCCGACCGTTGGATCACTCCCGAATGTTTACAGGAGTTTCTGGAGACCATTTTACTTGTAGTAGCTATTGAAACTCAACTTTGCCAGATCAGCATAACGGCTCAAAAGCGCCTTAATTTTTTATCCGACCGTTGGATCACTCCTGATTTTTTACAGGAGTTTCTGAAGGCCATTTTGCTTGTTGTAACTATTGAATCTCTACTCTATGAAGCGAACGTTCGGTCACGCAAGACTAGAGTAACGACTAAAAAGTGCTCTAACTTTTGATCCGACCGTTGGATCATGCTCAAAGTCTTACTGTAGTTTCCGGAGGCTGTTTTCCTTGTGGTAGCCATTGAATCGCTACTCGCTGAAGAGGATGTCTCGTCGTGCTAGACCAGCATAACAGCTCAAAAGCGCCTTAACTTTTGATCCGATCGTTGGATCATTCCCGAATGTTTACAGGAGTTTCTGGAGGCCTTTTCCCTGTAGTAGCTATTTAATCTTTACTGTGTGAAGCCAACGTCCGGTCGCGCCAGACTAGAATAACGGTTGAAAAGGGCTCTAAGTTTTGATCCGACCGTTGGATCGAGCTCAAAGTTTTATAGTAGTTTTCGGAGGCTGTTTTCCTTTGGTAGCAATGGAAGCGCTACTTGGTGAAGTGCAGGTCTCGTCGTGCCAGAGCAGCATAACGACTCAAAAGCGCCTTAACTTTTTATCCGACCGTTGGATCACTCCTGAATTTTTACTGGAGTTTCTTGAGGCTACTTTCCTTGTAGTAGCTATGGAATCTCTACTCTGTGAAGTGAATGTTCGGTCGCGCAAGACTAGAGTAACGGCTAAAAAGTGCTCTAACTTTTGATCCGACCGTTGGATCGCGCTCAAAGTCTTACTGTAGTTTCCGCAGGCTGTTTTCCTTTTGGTAGCCATGGAATCGCTACTCGCTGAAGAGCAGGTCTTATCGTGCCAGATCAGCGTAACGGCTCAAAAGAGCCTTAGCTTTTGATCCGACCGTTGGATCACTCCCGAATGTTTACAGGAGTTTCTGGAGACCATTTTACTTGTAGTAGCTATTAAAACTCAACTTTGCCAGATCAGCATAACGGCTCAAAAGCGCCTTAATTTTTTATCCGACCGTTGGATCACTCCTGATTTTTTACAGGAGTTTCTGAAGGCCATTTTGCTTGTTGTAACTATTGAATCTCTACTCTATGAAGCGAACGTTCGGTCGCGCAAGACTAGAGTAACGGCTAAAAAGTGCTCTAACTTTTGATCCGACCGTTGGATCATGCTCAAAGTCTTACTGTAGTTTCCGGAGGCTGTTTTCCTTGTGGTAGCCATTGAATCGGTACTCGCTGAAGAGGATGTCTCGTCGTGCTAGACCAGCATAAAAGCTCAAAAGCGCCTTAACTTTTGATCCGATCGTTGGATCATTCCCGAATGTTTACAGGAGTTTCTGGAGGCCTTTTCCCTGTAGTAGCTATTTAATCTTTACTGTGTGAAGCCAACGTCCGGTCGCGCCAGACTAGAATAACGGTTGAAAAGGGCTCTAAGTTTTGATCCGACCGTTGGATCGAGCTCAAAGTTTTATAGTAGTTTTCGGAGGCTGTTTTCCTTTGGTAGCAATGGAAGCGCTACTTGGTGAAGTGCAGGTCTCGTCGTGCCAGAGCAGCATAACGACTCAAAAGCGCCTTAACTTTTGATCCGACCGTTGGATCACTCCTGAATTTTTACTGGAGTTTCTTGAGGCTATTTTCCTTGTAGTAGCTATGGAATCTTTACTCTGTGAAGCGAACTTCCCATCGCGCCAGACTAGAATAACGGTTGAAAAGGGCTCTAACTTTTGATCCGACCGTTGGATCGTGCTCAAAGTTTCACATTAGTTTTCGGAGGCTGTTTTCCTTGTGGTAGCAATGGAATCACAACTAGGTTAAGAACAGGTCTCGTCGTGTCAGACCAACATAACGACTCAAAAGTACCTTAACTTTTGATCCGCCCGTTGGATCACTGCCAAATGTTTACAGGAGTTTCTCGAGGCCATTTTCCTTGTAGTAGCTATTGAATCTCTACTCTGTGAAGCGAACGTCCGGTCGCGCTAGACTAGAATAATGGGTGAAAAGAGCTCTAACTTTTGATTCGACCGTTGATCGAGCTCAAAGTTTTATAATAGTTTTCGGAGGCTGTTTTCCTTTTGGTAGCAATGGAAGCGCTACTCGGTGAAGTGCAGGTCTCGTCGTGCCAGATCAGCATAACGACTTAAAAGCGCCTGAACTTTTGATTCGACCGTTGGATCACTCCTGAATTTTTACTGGAGTTTCTGGAGGCTATTTTCCTTGTAGCAGCTATGGAATCTCTACTCTATGAAGCGAACGTCCGGTCGCGCCAGACCAGAGTAACGGCTCAAAAGGGCTTTAACTTTTGATCCGACCGTTGGATCGCGCTCAAAGATTTACAGTAGTTTCCGGAGGCTGTTTTCCTTGTGGTAGCATGGAATCGCTACTCGGTGAAGAGGAGGTCTCGTCGTGCCAGATCAGCGTAACTGCTCGCAAACGCTTTAACTTTTGATCCGACCGTTGGATCACTCCCGAATGTTTACAGGTGTTTCTGGAGGCCATTTTCCTTGTAGTAACTATTGAATCTCTACTCTGTGAAGTGAACGTCTGGTCGCGCCAGACCTGTGGAATAGCTGAAAAGGGCTCTAACTTTTGATCCGACCGTTGGATCATGCTCAAAGTTTTACAGTATTTTATGGAGGCTGTGTTTCCTTGTGGTAGCAATGGCAGCGCAACTAGGTTAAGAACAGGTCTCGTCGTGCCAGACCAGCATAATGACTCCAAAGCGCCTTAACTTTTGATTCCACCGTTGGATTGTACTCAAAGTTTTACAGTAGTTTTCATAGGCTTGTTTCCTTGTGATAGCAATGCAATCGTTACTCGGTGAAGAGGAGGTCTCGTCGTGCCAGATCAGCGTAACGGCTCAAAAGCGCCTTAACTTTTGATGCGACCGTTGGATCACTCCTGAATGTTTACAGTAGTTTCTGGAGGCCATTTTCCTTGTAGCATCTATTGTAATTCAACTCTGTGAATCGAACATCCGGTCACGCCATATGATAGTAACAGCTGAAAAGGGCTCTAACTTTTGATCCGACCGTTGTATTGTGCTCAAAGTTTTACATTAGTTTTCATAGGCTGTTTTCCTTGTGATAGCAATGGAATCGTTACTCGGTGAAGAGGAGGTCTCGTCGTGCCAGATCAGCGTAACGACTCAAAAGCGCCTTAACTTTTGATCCGACCGTTAGATCACTCCCGAATTTTACATGAGTTTCTGGAGGCCATTTTCCTTGTAGTAGCTATTGAATCTCTACTCTGTGAAGCGAATGTCCGATCGCGCTAGACTAGAATAAAGGGTGAAAAGGGCTATAACTTTTGATCCGACCGTTGGATCGAGCTCAAAGATTTATAGTAGTTTTCGGAGGCTGTTTCCCTTTTGGTAGCAATGGAAGCGCTACTCGGTGAAGTGCAGGTCTCGTCGTGCTAGATCAGCAAAACGTCTCAAAAGCGCCTTAACTTTTGATCCGACTGTTGGATCACTCCTGAATTTTTACTGGAGTTTCTTGAGGATATTTTCCTTGTAGTAGCTATTGAATCTCTACTCTGTGAAGCGAACGTCCGGTCGCGCCAAACTAGAGTAACGGCTCAAAAGGGCTTTAAGTTTTGATCCGACCGTTGGATTGCGCTCAAAGTTTTACAGTAGTTTCCGGAGGATGTTTTCGTTGTGGTTGCTATGGAATCGCTACTCGGTGAAGAGCAGGTCTCGTCGTGCCAGATCAGCGTAACGACTCAAAAACGCCTTAACTTTTGTTCCGACCATTGGATCACTCCTGAATTTTTAGTGGAGTTTCTTTAGGCTATTTTCCTTGTAGTAGCTATGGAATATCTACTCTGTGAAGCGAACGACCGATCGCGCTAGACTAGAGTAACAAGTGAAAAGGGCTCTAACTTTTGATCCGACCGTTGGATCGAGCTCAAAGTTTTATAGTAGTTTTCGGAGGCTGTTTTCCTTTTGGTAGCAATGGAAGCGCTACTCGGTGAAGTGCAGGTCTCGTCGTGCCAGAGGAGCATAACGACTCAAAAGCGCCTTAACTTTTGATCCGACCGTTGGATCACTCCTGAATTTTTACTGGAGTTTCTTGAGGCTATTTTCCTTGTAGTAGCTATGGAATCTCTACTCTGTGAAGCGAACGTCCGGTCGCGCCAGACTAGAGTAACGGCTCAAAAGGGTTGTAACTTTTGATCCGACAGTTGGATCGAGCTCAAAGTTTTACAGTAGTTTCTGGAGGTTGTATTCCTTGTGGTAGAAATGGAATCGCTACTTGGTGAAGAGCAGGTCTCGTCGTGCCAGATCAGCGTAACGGCTCAAAAAAGCTTTAATTTTTGATCCGCCGGTTGGATCACTCCCGAATGTTTACAGGAGTTTCTAGAGGCCATTTTCCTTGTAGTAGCTATTGAACCTCAACACTGTGAAGGGAACGTTCGGTCGCGCCAGATGAGAGTAACACCTGAAAAGGGCTCTAACTTTTGATCCGATCGTTGGATCGTGCTCAAATTTTTACAGTAGTTTCCGGATGCTGTTTTCCTTATGGTAACATGGAATCACAACTCGGTGAAGAGCAGGTCTCGTTGTGACAGATCAGCGTAACGGCTCGAAAAAACGTTAACTTTTGATCCGCCTGTTAGATCACTCCCGAATGTTTACAGGAGTTTCTGGAGGCCATTTTCCTTTTAGTAGCTATTGAATCTCTACTCTGTGAAGCGAACTTCCGGTCGTGTCAGACTAGGGGAACAGCTGAAAAGGGCTCTAACTTTTGATCCGACCGTTGGATCGTTCTCAAAGTTTTACACTAGTTTCCGGAGGCTATTTTCCTTGTGGTAGCAATGGAATCGTAACTAGGTTAAGAGCAGGTCTCGTCGTGCCAGCCCAGCGTAGCGACTCAAAAGCGCTTTAAGTTTTGATCCGACTGTTGGATCACTCCTGAATGTTTACAGGAGTTTCTGGAGGCTATTTTCCTTGTACTAGCTATTGAATCTCTACTCTATGAATCGAACAACCGGTCACGCCAAACTAGAATAACGGTTGAAAAGGGCTATAACATTTGATCCGACTGTTGGATCGCGCTCAAAGTTTTACAGTAGTTTCCGGAGGCTGTTTTCCTTGTGGTAGCAATGGAATCGCTACGCGCTGAAGAGGAGGTCTCGTCGTTCCAGATCAGCGTAACGGCTCAAAAGCGCCTTAACTTTTGATCCGACCGTTGGATCACTCCTGAATGTTTACATGAGTTTCTAGAGGCCATTTTCCTTGTAGTACCTACTGAATCTCTACTCTGTGAAGCGAACATCCAGTCGCGACAGACTAGAATAACGGGTGAAAAGGGCTCTAACTTTTGATCCGACCGTTGGATCGAGCTAAAAGTTTTATAGTAGTTTTTGGAGGCTGGTTTCCTTTTGGTAGCAATGGAAGCGCTACTCGGTGAAGTGCAGGTCTCGTCGTGCCAGATCAACATAACGATTGAAAATCGCCTTAACTTTTGATCCGACCGTTAGATCACTCCTGAATTTTTATTGGAGTTTCTTGAGGCTCTTTTCCTTGTAGTAGCTATGGAATCTCTCCTCTATGAAGCGAATGTCCTGTCGCGTTAGACCAGAGTAACGGCTCAAAAGGGCTTGAACTTTTGATCCGACCATTGGATCACTCCCGAATGTTTACAGGAGTTTCTAGAGGCCATTTTCCTTGTAGTAGCTATTGAATCTCTACTCTGTGAAGCGAATGTCCGGTCGCAATAGACTAGAGTAACAAGTGAAAAGAGCTCTAACTTTTGTTCCGGTCGTTGGATCGTGCTCAAAGTTTTACAGTAGTTTGGGGAGGCTGTTTTCCTTTTGGTAGCAATGGAAGCGCTACTCGGTGAAGAGCAGGTGTCGTCGGGCCAGATCAACGTAACGGCTCAAAAGGGCCTTAACTTTTGATCCGACCGTTAGATCACTCCTGAATTTTACATGAGTTTCTGGAGGCCATTTTCCTTGTAGTAGCTATTGAATCTCTACTATGTGAAGCGAACGTCCGGTCGCGCCAGACTAGAATAATGGGTGAAAAGGGCTCTAACTTTTGATCTGACCGTTGGATCGAGCTCAAAGTTTTATAGTAGTTTTCGGAGGCTGTTTGCCTTTTGGTAGCAATGGAAGCGCTACTCGGTGAAGTGCAGGTCTCGTCATGCCAGATCAGCATAACATCTCAAAAGCGCCTTAACTTTTGATCCGACCGTTGGATCACTCCTGAATTTTTATTAGAGTTTCTTGAGGCTCTTTTCCTTGTAGTAGCTATGGAATATCTCCTCTATGAAGCGAATGTCCTGTCGCGCCAGACCAGAGTAATGGCTCAAAAGGGCTTGAACTTTTGATCCGACCGTTGGATCACTCCTGAATTTTTATAGGAGTTTCTAGAGGCCATTTTCCTTCTAGTAGCTATGGAATCTCTACTCTGTGAAGCGGACGTCCGGTCGCGCCACACTAGAACAACAGTTGAAAAGGGCTATAACTTTTGATCCGACTGTTGGATCGTACTCAAAGTTTTACAGTAGTTTGCGGAGGCTGTTTTCCTTGTGGTAGCCATGGAATCGCTACAAGGTTAAGAGCAGGTCTCATCGTGCCAGACCAGCGTAACGGCTCAAAAGCATCTTAATTTTGATCCGACCGTTGGATCACTCCTGAATTTTTACAGGAGTTTCTAGAGGCTATTTTTTATTGTAGTAGTTATGGAATCTGTACTCTGTGAAGCGAAGGTCCGGTTGCGCCAGAACAGAGAAATGGCTTAAAAGGGCGCTAATATTTGATATGACTGTTCGATCGTGCTCAAATTTTTACAGTAGTTTTCGGAGGCTGTTTTTGTTGTGGTAGTTATGGAATCTCTACTCTGTGAAGTGAAGGTCTGGTCGCACCAAACCAGAGAAACGGCTCAAAAGGGCCTTAACTTTTCATCCGACCGTTGGATCACTCCCGAATTTTTACAGGAGTTTTTGGAGATCATTTTCCTTGTAGTAACTATTAAATCTCTTCTATGTGAAGCGAACGTCCGGTCGCGCCACAACAAAGTGACAGCTAAAAAGGGCTTTAACTTTTGATCGGACCGTTGGATCGTGCTAAAATTTTTACAGTAGTTTCCGGAGGCTGTTTTTCTTGTGGTAGCTATGGAATCGCTACTCGGTGAAGAGGAGGTCTCGTCGTTCCATACCAGCGTAACAGCTCAAAAGCGCATTAACTTTTGATCCGACCATTGGATCACTCCCAAATTTTTACAGGAGTTTCTAGAGGCCATTTTCCTTGTAGTAGGTATGGAATTTGTACTCTGCGAAGCGAAGGTCCGGTCGCGCAAGACCGGAGTAACAACTTAAAAGAGCTCTAACTTTTGATCCGACCGTTGGATCGTGCTCCAATTTTTACAGTAGTTTCCGGAGGCTGTTTTTCTTGTGGTAGCTATGGAATCGCTACTTGGTAAAGAGCAGGTCTCGTCGTGCCAGACCAGCATAACGGCTCAAAAGCGCCTTTACTTTTGATCTGACCGTTGGATCACTCCTGAATTTTTACAGGAATTTCTGGAGGCCATTTTCCATATAGTAAATATGGAGTCTCTACTCTGTGAAGTGAACGTCCTGTCGCGCAAGACGAGAGTAACAGCTTAAAAGGGCTCTAACTTTGGATCCGACCGTTGGATCGTGCTCCAATTTTTACAGTAGTTTCCGGAGGCTGTTTTCCTTGTGGTAGCCATAGAATCGCTACAAGGTTAAGAGCAGGTCTCGTCATGCCAGAGCAGCGTCACGGCTCAAAAGCGACTTAACTTTTGATTCGACTGTTGGATGACTCCCGAATTTTTACAGGAGTTTCTGGAAGCCATTTTCTTTGTAGTGGCTATGGAATCTCTACTCTGTAAAGCGAACGTCCGGTCACGTAAGACTAGAGTAACGACTCAAAAGGACTCCAACTTTTTATCCGATCGTAGTTTCCGAAGGCTGTTTTCCTTGTGGTGGCATGGAATCGCTACTAGGTTAAGAGCAGGTCTCGTCGTGCCAGACTAGCGTAACGGCTCAAAAGCGCCTTAACTTTTCGTCTGACCCTTGGATCACTCTTGAATTTTTATAGGAGTTTCTCGAGGCCCTTTTCCACATAGTAAATATGGAGTCTTTACTCTGTGAAGCGAATGTCCAGTCGCGCAAGACCAGAGTAACGGCTCAAAAGGGTTCTAACTTTTGATCCGACCGTTGGATCGTGCTTAAATTTTTACAGTAGTTTCCGGAGGCTGTTTTTCTTGTGGTAGCAATGGAATCGCTACTCGGAGAAGAGTAGGTCTCGTCGTGCCAGACCAGCGTAACGGCTCAAAAGCGCCTTAACTTTTGATCCGACCGTTGGATGACTCCTGAATTTTTACAGGAGTTTTTGGAGGCCATTTTCCATATAGTAGCTATGGAATCTCTAGTCTGTAATGCGAACGTCCGGTCGCGCCAGACTAGAGTAACGACTCAAAAGGGCTCTAACTTTTGATCCGACCGTTGGATCGTGCTCAAAGTTTTACAGTAGTTTTTAGAGGCTATTTTTATTGTGGTAGCCATGGAATCGCTACTCGATGAAGAGCAGGTCTCGTCTTGCCAGACCAGCATAATGGCTCAAAAGCGTCTTAAATTTTGATCAGACCGTTGGATCACTCCCGTATTTGTACAGGAGTTTCTGGGGGCTATTTTCCTTATAGTAGCTATTGAATCTCTACTATGTGAAGCGAACTTCCGGTCGCGCAAGACTAGAGTAACGACTCAAAAGGGCTCTAATTTTTGATCCGACCGTTAGATCGTGCTCAAAGTTTTACAGTAGTTTTCGGAGGTTGTTTTCCTTGTTATAGCAATGGAATCGCTACTCGGTGAAGAGCAGGCCTCGTCGTGCCAGACCAGCGTAACGGCTCAAAAGCACCTTAACTTTTGATCAGACCGTTGGATCACTCCTGCATTTTTACAGGAGTTTCTGGAGGCCATTTTCCTTGTAGTAGCTAATGAATCTCTACTATGTGAAGCAAACGTCCGGTCGCGTAAGACTACAGCAACGACTCAAAAAGGCTCTAACTTTTGATCCGACCGTTGGATCGTGCTCAAAGTTTTATAGTAGTTTGCGGAGGCTGTTTTCCTCGTGGTAGCCATGGAATCGCTACAAGGTTAAGAGCAGGTCTCGTCGTGCCAGACCAGCGTAACGGCTCAAAAGCACCTTAACTTTTGATCCGACCGTTGGAGCACTCCCGAATTTTTACAGGAGTTTCTGGTGGCTATTTTCCTTGTAGTTGGTATGGAATCTCTACTCTGTGAAGCGAACGTCCGGTCGCGCCTGATCAGAGTAACGACTCAAAAGGGTTCTAACTTTTGATCCGACCGTTGGATCGTGCTCAAATTTTTACAGAAGTTTCCGTAGGCAGTTTTTCTTGTGGTAGCCATGGAATCACTACTCGGTGAAAAGCAGGTCTCGTCGTGTCAGACCAGCGTAACGGCTCAAAAGCGCCTTAACTTTTGATTAGACCGTTGGATCACTCCCGAATGTTTACAGGATTTTCTGGAGGCCATTTTCCTTGTAGTAGCTATTGAATCTCTACTCTGTGAAGCGAACGTCCGGTCGCGTAGGACTAGAGTAACGACTCAAAAGGGCTTTAACATTTGATCCGACCGTTGTATCGTGCTCAAAGTTTTACAGTAGTTTTCAGAGGCTGTTTTCCTTGTGGTTGCCATGGAATCGCTACTCAGTGAAGAGCAGGTCTCATCGTGCCAGACCAGCGTAACGGCTCAAAAGCGCCTTTACTTTTGATCCGACTGTTGGACCACTCCCGAATTTTTATAGGAGTTTCTGGTGGCTATTTTCCTTGTAGTAGCTATGGAATCTCTACTCTGTGAAGCGAACGTCCGGTCGCGCAAGACCAGAGTAATGGCTCAAAAGGGCTTTAACTTTTGATCCGACCGTTGGATCATGCTCAAAGTTTTACTGTAAATCCCGGGAAAAAAAATAAAAAAGGGCTGGATTAAATTAAAGGAAATAAATTAATCTAAAAAGAAGTGGGGGCAAAACAAATACACTTAAAGAAAATGGGGCCTAAATGCAAATAAGAATAATTATAGATCATAAGTACTCCTCGTCTCACCAAAAATAGATCTGCAGATAACGTAAAGAAAGAAAAAGTATGAGTTGCTAAATTAAAGAACTTCATGTGTTGTATGTAAATGGAAAGATTGACGAATCTGAATAGTTTTGTCTCTTGACTTTCAGAGAGATTTCGGGTAGGAGGATGAAGGAATTAGGATCAGGTTCTGCATAGAAATTGTAGGTTTGGATGTTGGCTAACTAATGAAATTGGTCTTGCTCAATTTGGAGTTATAGAACTCCAGCTATGGGTCACCAACCAAGACTGGGTCATGACAGACCCCTATGGGGTAGTAGGTCTGGTTCGTTGATGAGAAATGTTTTACTGTCTTAGAGGTAGAACTGGGTTCTCCTTCCTTCAGAGAACTTGTAGCCTCATGTCTTAGCTTTCCAAAATGACAGTTCAGGATTTAAATAGAAACGGTTAATATATATATATATATATATATATATATATATATATATATATATATATATATATATAAATGAATGATAATATTAATGGGTGAATTGAGAAAAACATAAAATATTAAGAAATGACTGAAAGAAAGACTTATTGGTTGTTGATATGGTTATAATAAAATATATCCTTGGGTGAGGAAAATTGATGAGATAAACTTGTGAATTGCAGGAGGGACCACAGGCGGGGTGCAGCAGCAGCAAGGGAGCACGAGTAGAGCTTCTATTGCAGGTAGGTGAATCGCACCTGTACTTCATATTAATTCCATGAATTATTTATGTTACCAATGTGAAATGTGAATTATTGAATGTATGTGTATTCAAGGTGAAAACTTGTTGTGTGAATTGCCAAATGATGAAATTATCATTGACAAAAGAAATATGAGAAGTGCGATTTGAGGTGTAAACTAGCATACATTTAGTGTATGTTAGGATCCTGGATAAGGGGATCACCATGTATGGACTAGCATACATTTAGTGTATGTTAGGATCCTGGGTAAGGGGATCACCATGTATTGGCTAGCATACATTTAGTGTATGTTAGGATCTCGGGTAAGGGGATCACCTTGCATCGACTCCTATGGGGTGATGATGATGATACCAGTGAAATTGGTATCGATAATGTGATAAGCAAGAATAATCATGGTTGATCTCATAAAGTCTGGAATGAAGGTTGAAAGTGGCAGAGGGAACAGTTATTAATAGTTGAATAAGAAAGAGATTCTAATAAAAACTAGAAAGGAGAAGCGAATGAACTATGAATGCATTTTACCCTGTTGAAATTGTTAGATATTGGTGTTGTTATATTTATTGTAATATGCACCTTTCAATAATATGTATTTTGTTTCAGGATCATCGCATGCACGACAGGAGTATATCCTAGCTTATGTTCCCTTCTTGTAATCTAGGTTCTAGGGAGTATACCCCTGTATTTTTGTAAACATGAAAATGTTTGTATAACTTAATTTGTATAATTAATGTTTAACCTTGATTGAATGAATTTAACCCTATAGTCCATATAACCATATTTCATGTCTATGTATTTATATTTATTTATTTTTTATCCATCCATAATGATATTTTGTTATATAATGCATATCATAAATATTGTGGTTGATAGGTGTGAGTATAAGTGTGGAATTGAAACCCAGGATGATTGGGTCGGGAATTAAGTTATGAGATGCGAGCTATTAGAATTGTAAACAGATCCATGTCAATAACTTGGGACCTTTCGGTATAGGGGGACTCCGTCTAAATTTTGGTAGATTTTAATACGAAGACCATGAATATATATATATATATATATATATATATATATATATATATATATATATATATATATATAAAATAATTACTCTGTTTTTCGATTGACATGAGATTGTCGTTTTATCCCGGAATGGGGGATGTTACAGTTTGGTATCAGAGCCCAGGTTGCTATTCTGGGGACATGAATAATTAAATGATTTTGAAATGTGTTTCAGGATGGTGAGAACAAGGCAAGGAGCCAGGACTGATCCATCCCCAGTTCAGGGAAGTGACCAGAGTTTTCGTAATGAAAGTGATCCAGACTTGGATCCCTTGGCAGACACCTCCTCTCTTATACCTGCAGCATCAGTGTACTCAGAAGGGGGTGAGTCAGTGAGACTTCAAGATGAATCGTTGTTCTGTCAGGCATATGTATCTATGCCCGAGGTATCAAACAAACAGGGGGGAGATAATATACCCCCACCAGTGGCGCTGGTAGCTGGATCAAACCCATTTTCAGATCTTGCTTTTATGGAACATACAATGAGAGCTGTAGCAGTAGGAATGGTAGCGGGAGCCTCCAATACAACTCCTAGAGCAGGGGGAGTAGTCACCATAGTGCAATGTGTGAAGGGTATGAGAGAGATGGGTTGTATGACTTACCGTGGCGAAGAGGATGCTGAGGTTGCTGGGCATTGGCTGAGGAAAGTGGAAAGAGTTATAAATCAGATGCAGGTGCCAGAGGAGTTACGGGTGGATTGTGTGACTCAGCTATTGGTTGAAAGTGCCCACTCTTGGTGGGAGACCATTAGAGAGAGGAGATCAGGGAGGTATTGAGATGGAGGGATTTTCATGAAGAGTTTGAGGAGAGGTACTATTCTTGGGAGCATAAGAGGGAGAAAGAACATGAGTTTTTGGATTTGAGGCAGGGAGATTTGACAGTTCTGGAGTATGAGAGGAGATTTCAGGATTTAGCAGCTTTTGCCTCCACTTACCTTCCCACAGAGCGCCACAGGGTGGAGAGGTTCCGTGATGGACTGAGGCGAGAATTGAGGATGATATTGATAGCCATGCAGTTTCAGTCTGTGAGGGAATTGGTACGGGCTGCTCAGGGTATGGAGAGGGTAATAAAGGATACCCCGAAGCCAGTGGTCGAGCAAAGTCAGGCAATGGGAGCTAAAATGAGAGATTTTAAGTTTTTAACTGGGAGACCTCCTCTCCCAAAGAAGGGGAAGAGCGGGCAATCATCAGGACAGTTCCAGAGAAGAGGTGAGAGTTTCACCCCAAGAGGGAGCTCAGGAGGATATAGACAGGTCAGTGGAAGAGGAGCTTAGGGAGGACACTCTAGATAGGGAGTCAAAACTGTTGGAGGGTCTACAGAGCAGAAGGGACCAGAATATCCATTTTGTCAGAGGTGTGAGCAGCGACACCCTGAAGATTGCTCTGTGATGCCGGGGAGATGTTATATTTGTAGAGGTGAGGGGCATCGATGGAGAGAGTGCCCGCATGTAGGCAGAGGCTGTTACTATTGTGGGGACATGGGTCACAGGAAGAAGGATTGTCCTCGTAGAACCACCGAGGGAGTCCATGGTAAGAGGATTGAGGTTCAGAGCCAACAACAATCAGTGACAGTTGATCGTCCTATTAGGCCTACCCAGTCAGGGACAAGTGCTATTCGTGGGAGGCCTAGAAATCAGGAGGGGAGGACTCAGGGTCGGGTATATCACATGACCTACAAGGATGTGGGAGCTGTACCTGATGTGGTGGCAGGTACTTTACAGTTAGATACAATGCAAGTTTATGCTTTAATTGATCCTGGAGCTAGTCATTCCTTTGTATCTTATAGAATTGTGAATAACTTGCATGTGTTATCTAGTAACCTGGGTGTAGGGGTGACGGTTAGTACACCTTTGGGAGAGAATATACATATTGATGATATTTATAGAGGGGTAAAACTATATATTGGAGGATTAGAGTTGAGGGTAGATCTTATGCCATTAGAGTTATATGATTTTGATGTGATTCTGGGCATGGACTGGCTAAGTAAACATAAGGCACAAGTGGATTGTTTCACCAAAACGGTGACAATCCAAGGAATAGGTGATAAAAGAGTAGTGTTTAAAGGGGAAAGAAAAGTAATTCCAAGTTGTGTAATCTCAGTCTTGGTGGCTAGAAAATTACTGAGGAAAGATTGTTTTGTTTGGTTAGCCCATGTAAGAGAGCTGGAGAAGGGTAGCATAGATTTGGCTAGTATTCCTGTTGTTAGGGAGTTTCGAGATGTATTCCCAGAAGAGTTGCCTGGATTACCTCCAGTTAGAGAAATTGAAGTTTCCATAAAAACTATTCCAGGAGTTTCTCCTATAGCCTAGTCTCCTTATAGGATGGCACCTATAGAAATGGTGGAACTGAAGGTTCAGCTTCAGGAATTGTTAGATAAAGGCTTCATCTGGCCTAGTAACTCGCCCTGGGGAGCTCCAGTATTGTTTGTAAAGAAGAAGGATGGCACCCTTCGTTTGTGCATTGATTATCGTCAATTGAATAAAGTGACAGTGAAGAACAGATACCCACTCCCATGAATAGATGACTTGTTTGATCAGTTAAAGGGTGCTAGAGTGTTCTCTAAGATAGATCTGAGATCTGGATACCACCAGTTGAGAATCAAGGAACAAAACATACAAAAGACTGCCTTCCGAACACGTTATGGGCATTACGAGTTTTCGGTGATGCCTTTCGGGTTAACCAATGCTCCGGCCATGTTTATGAACTTGATGAATCAGGTGTTTCAGCCTTACCTAGACCAATATGTGGTTGTATTTATTGATGATATTTTGGTATATTCAAACTCTCACTTGGAGCATGAACAACATCTAAGGGTTGTGCTACAAACTTTAAGGGAGAATCAATTATATGCAAAGCTGGATAAGTGTGAGTTCTGGCTTAAGGAAGTAGTATTTTTAGGCCATGTAATATTCACAGAAGGAATAATTGTGGATCCAATAAAGGTTGAGGCCGTGTTAAAATGGGAAAGGCCTACCAACGTGATAGAAATCTGGAGTTTCTTGGGTCTTGCTGGATATTACCGGAGGTTTATTGAGGGGTTCTCCACCATAGCATCACCTTTAACTAAGTTGACCCGCAAGAAAGTCAGGTTTGTTTGGTCGGAAGAATGTGAAGCGAGCTTTCGAGAACTGAAGGAGAGGCTCACTTCTGCTCCTGTGCTGGCCCTTCCATCGAGGACAGAAGGGTTTGTGGTATATAGTGAAGCCTCAAAAAGGGGTCTGGGATGTGTATTGATGCAACACGGGCATGTGATTGCTTATGCATCAAGACAGTTAAAGTCGCATGAGGTGAATTACCCGGTTCATGACCTAGAACTTGCAGTGGTGGTGTTTGCCTTAAGAGTATGAAGACATTATTTGTATGGGACACAAGTTCAAATCTTTACAGACCATAAAAGTCTGAAGTATTTGATATCACAGAAGGAGTTGAACATGCGACAGAGAAGATGGGTAGAGTTAATAAAAGATTACGATTGTGTTATTGACTACCATCCTGGTAAGGCTAATGTAGTAGCCAATGCCTTAAGTAGAAAGGGAAAAACAATGGTGAATGATGTGGAGCATAAGGACCATGAAAGTATAGTGGAGTTAAAGAAAATGGGCTTGCGGCTAAGTGTAGGGCCTGAGGGATCACTATTAGCTCAGTTAAAGATCCGATCTGTGCTTCGAGACAAGGTCTTGGTGGCTCAACAGGCAAATGGGAAAGTAAGAGAAATCAAGGAGAGGGTAAACAAGGGTATAGAGACATCATTTCAAGTGATATCCGATGGGCTAATAGCTATGGGTAAACAAATTTATTTGCCTGAGGATAAGATTTTGAAAGATGAAATATTAAGAGAAGCTCATGAATCTCGATTTGCTACTCATTCTGGGAGTACAAAGATGTATAAGGATTTAAAGGAATACTATTGGTGGCCAAATATGAAGAGGGAAATAGCAGAATTTGTGTCAAACTGTGGGATCTGTCAACAAGTAAAGATAGAACACCAGAAACCTACAATTATCAATTCCGGAATGGAAATAGGGGGACATTTCTATGGATTTTGTGACGAGATTACCTAGGGGAAAGAAGGGGAATGATGCCATATGGGTGGTCGTGGATCGACTAACAAAATCTACTTTGTTTTTGCCTATGAAGATGACTGATTCGGTGGATAAACTGACAAAATTGTATGTAAGTAAAATAATCAGACTTCACGGAGTGCCAGTTTCAATTATATCGGATCGGGATCCAAGGTTCACATCAAGATTGTGGCCTAGCTTACAACGGGAAATGGGGACAAAGTTGAATCTGAGCATGGCATTTCATCCTCAGACGGATGGTCAATCCAAAAGGACCATTCAAACTCTTGAGGATCTCTTGAGGTCCTGTGTGTCGGAGTTTGGAGGAAATTGGGAGGATCTCCTGCCATTGGTGGAGTTTACTTATAATAATAGTCATCAAACTACTATTGGTATGGCTCCTTATGAAGCATTGTATGGAAGGAAATGTCGTACCCCAATTTTTTAGGAGGAAGTAGGAGAAAGGAAGCTTTTGGGACCTGAAATGGTGCAACTGACAACTGACAAGGTGATGGTGATCAAAAAGAGGATGAAGGAAGCCCTTGATAGATAAAAAAAAGTTATGCAGATAGCCGAAGAAGGCCCTTGGAATTCCAAGTGGGGGATAAAGTATTTCTAAAGGTGGCTTCTTGGAAAGGCATCATTCGATTTGGAGTGAAAGGAAAATTAGCCCCGAGATATATTGGCCCTTTTGTGATTAAGGAAAGAATCGGGCCAGTTGCATATCGATTAGAATAACCTGTATATTTGGATAAGATTCACAATGTATTCCATGTGTCATTGCTGCGAAAGGCCAAAATAGACCCCTCACGGGTATTGCCACAAGTTCCCATGAAGATTGAAGGGGATCTAACCATGAAAACTAAGCCCATCAAGATCTTAGATCGAGATGAGAAGTTGTTGAGGAATAAGAGAGTTCCCTTAGTGAGAGTATTGTGGAGAAGCTCTCGAATAGAAGAACAAACATGAGAAAGAGAATCTGAGATGAAGGAGAAGTTTCCGCACTTATTCTCCGACATAGGTGCGTAACTTGAATTTCGAGGATGAAATTTTATTAGGAGGGGAGAATGTAAATCCCGAGAAAAAAAGAAGAAAAAAGGGTTGGATTAAATTAAAGGAAATAAACTAAACTAAAAAGAAGTGGGGGCAAAACGAATACACTTAAAGAAAATAGGGCCTAAATGCAAATAAGAATAATTATAGAGCATAAGTACTTCTCTTCTCACCAAAAACAGATATGCAAATAACGTACAGAAAGAAAAGAGGGAGTTTTTATATTCATTTTTACAAATCAAGAGAGAAACACCAAAATTTCAAAAACTCATCCAAGATTAAGGGTTATAGGTAGAATAAACACTGGTGGGAAAGGGATTGAATAAGAAGAGAAGAAGGGAGGGCCGGCTGTCATTAGAAAAAAAAGGAGGGATCGAAACCTTGATTCGTATCGGGTAAGGTATTTTAAACCTGCTCTTATAAGTCATTTCAAGTCGATTATGAATTGATGTCTGGATGTTAATTTATAGATTTGAGTTCTTAGACTTGAATTGAGGAAAAAGTATGAGTTGTTAAATTAAAGAACTTCATGTGTTGTATGTAAATGGAAAGATTGACGAATCTGGACAGTTTCGTCTCTTGACTTTCAGAGAGATTTCGGGTAGGAGAATGAAGGAATTAGGATCAGGTTCCTATAGAAATTGTAGGTTTGGATGTTGGCTAACTAATGAAATTGGTCTTGCTCAATTTGGAGTTATAGAACTCCAGCTATGGGTCACCAACCGAGACTGGGTCATGACAGACCCTATGGGGTAGTAGGTCTGGTTCGTTGATGATAAATTTTTGACTATCTTAGAGGTAGAACTGGGTTCTCTTTCCTTCATAGAACTTGTAGCCTCATGTCTTAGCTTTCCAAAAAGACTAATCTCGCTTGAATCGGAGTTCTATAACTCTAGATATAGTTAAAAATCTGAGGAGAGGTCGGAGAGTAACGGTTCAATATCTAGACAGTAACAGTTAAAAAATGAGACAGTAACAGTTCAAAAAAACGAGACAGTAACAGTTCAAAAGTGAGACAGTAACAGTTCAAAAATGAGACAGTAACAGTTCAATATCTAGATAGTAACAGTTCAAAAAAACGAGACAATAACAGTTCAAAAATTGGACAGTAACAGTTCAAAAACAAGACAGTAACAGTTCAATGTCTAGACAATGACAGTTCAGGATTTAAACAGAAACGGTTAATATATATATATATATATATATATATATATATATATATATATATATATATAATGAATGATAACTGTGGTTGGACAAAGAATGACAATATTAATGAGTGAAATGAGAAAAACATAAAATATTAAGAAATGACTGAAAGAAAGACTTATTGGTTGTTGATATGGTTATAATAAAATATATCCTTGGGTGAGGAAAATTTATGAGATAAACCTGTGAATTGCAGGAGGGACCACAGGCGGGGTGCAGCAGCAGCAAGGGAGCACGAGTAGAGCTTCTATTGCAGGTAGGTGAATCGCACCTGTACTTCCTAGTTAATTCCATGAATTATTTATGTTACCAATGTGAAATGTGAATTACTGAATGTATGTGTATTCAAGGTGAAAACTTGTTGTGTGAATTTGGAAATGATGAAATTATCATTAACAAAAAAAATAAGAGAAGTGCGATTTGAGGCGTAAACTAGCATACATTTAGTGTATGTTAGGATCCCGAGGGGATCGCCACGATTGGACTAGCATACATTTAGTGTATGTTAGGAATACATTTAGTGTATGTTAGGATCCCGGGTAAGGGTATCCCCATGTATTGGCTAGCATACATTTAGTGTATGTTAGGATCCTGGGTAAGGGGATCACCTTACATCAACTCCTATGGGGGCTGTTTTCCTTGTGGCTGCATTGGAATCGCTACTAGGTGAAGAGCAGGTCTCGTCGTGCCAGACCAGCGTAAGGCTCAAAAAGCGCCTTAACTTTTGATCCGACCGTTGGATCACTCCTGAATTTTTACAGGAGTTTCTGGAGGCCATTTCCCTTGGAGTAGGCATGGAATCTCTAATCCGGGAAGCGAAGGTTCGGTCGCGCCAGACCAGAGCAACCGCTAAAAAGAGATCTAACTTTTGATCCGACTGTTGGATCGTGCTCAAATTTTTACAGTAGTTTCCGGAGGCTGTTTTCCTTGTGGTGGCCATGGAATCGCTACTCCGTGAAGAGCAGGTCTCGTCGTGCCAAACCAACGTAACGGCTTAAAAGCGCCTTAACTTTTAAATAGACCGTTGGATCACTCATGAATTTTTTTAGGAGTTTTTGGAGGCCATTTTCCTTGTAGTAGTTATGTAATCTCTACTCTGTGAAGCGAACGTCCGATCGCGCCACACCAGCGTAACAACTTAAAAGGCCTCTAGCTTTTGATCCAACCGTTGTATCGTGCCCAAATTTTTACAGTAGTTTCCGGAGGCTGTTTTCCTTGTGGCTGCATCGGAATCGCTACTAGGTGAAGAGCAGGTCTCGTCGTGCCAGACGAGCATAACGGCTCAAAAGCGTCTTAACTTTTGATCCGACCGTTGGATCACTCCCGAATGTTTACAGGAGTTTCTGGAGGCTATTTTCCTTGTAGTTACTATTGAATCACTACTTTGTGAATCGAACGTCCGGTCGCGTTAGACTAGAGTAACGGCTCAAAAGGGCTCTTACTTTTGATCAGACAGTTGGATCATGCTCAAATTTTTACAGTAGTTTCCAGAGGTTGTTTTCCTTGTGGTAGCAATGGAATCGCTACTAGGTGAAGAGCAAGTCTCGTCGTGCCAGTCCAGCGTAACCGCTCAAAAGTGCCTTAACTTTTGATCCAACCGTTGGATCACTCCCGAATGTTTGTAGGAGTTTCTGGAGGCTATTTTCCTTGTAGTTACTATTGAATCACTACTTTGTGAAGCGAACATCCGGTCGCGCCAAACCAGAGCAACAACTCAAAAGGGCTCTAACTTTTGATCCGACCGTTGGATCGTGCTCAAATTTTTACAATAGTTTCCGGAAGCTGTTTTCCTTATGGTAGCTATGGAATCGCTCCTAGGTTAAGAGTAGGTCTCGTAATGCCAGTGCAGCGTGACCGCTCAAAAGCGCCTTAACTTTTGATCCGACCGTTGGATCACTCCTGAATGTTTACAAGAGTTTCTGGAGGCCATTTTCCTTGTAGTTACTATTGAATCTCTACTCTGTGAAGCGAACGTTCGGTCGTGCCAGACCAGAGTAACGACACAAAAAGGTTCTAACTTTTGATCCGACCGTTGGATCGTGCTCAAAGTTTTACAGTAGTTTCCGGAGGCTGTTTTCCTTGTGGTAGCAATGGAATCACTACTAGGTTAAGAGCAGGTCTCATCGTGCCAGACCAGCGTAACCGCTCAAAAGCGCCTTACCTTTTGATCCGACCGTTGGATCACTCCCGAATGTTTACAGGAGTTTCTGGAGGTCATTTTCCTTGTAGTTACTATTGAATCTCGACTTTATGAAGCGAACGTCCGTTCGCGCTAGACGAGAGTAATGCCTCAAAAGGGTTCTAACTTTTGATCCGACTATTGGATCGTCCTTAAAGTTTTATAGTAGTTTCCGGAGGATGTTTTCCTTGTGGTAGCCATGGAATCGCTACTCGGTGAAGAGCAGGTCTGGTTGTGCCAGACCAGCGTAACGACTCAAAAGTGCCTTAATTTTTTAGCAGACCGTTGGATCACTCCCGAATTTTTACACGAGTTTCTGGAGACTATTTTTCTTGTAGTGGCTATTGAATGTCTACTCTATAAAGCGAAGATCCGGTCGCGCTAGACCAGAGTAACGGCTCACAAGGGCTCTAACTTTTAATCTGACCGTTGGATCGTGCTCAAATTTTTACTGTAGTTTCCGGAGGCTGTTTTCCTTGTGGTAGCGACTGGTGAAGAGGAGGTCTCGTCCTACTAGACCAGCGTTACGACTCAAAAGCGCTTTAACTTTTGAGCCGACCGTTGGATCTCTCCTGAATTTTTATAGGAGTTTCTGGAGGCCATTTTCCTTGTAGTGGCTATGGAATCTTTACTTTGTGAAGCGAACGTCCGGTCGCGCCAGACTATAGTAACAGCTCAAAAGGTCTCTAACTTTTGATCCGACCGTTGAATCATGCTCAAATTTTTACAGTAGTTTCCGGATGCTGTTTTTCTTGTGGTAGCATTGGAATCGCTACTAGGTGAAGAGCTGGTCTCGTCGTGCCAGACCACCGTAACGGCTCAAAGACGCCTTAACTTTTTATCCGACAGTTGGATCACTCCCGAATTTTTACAGGAGTATCTGGAGGCCATTTTCCTGGTAGTAGCTATGGAATCTCTACTCTGTGAAGCGAACGTCCTGTCGCGCAAGACGAGAGTAACAGCTCCAAAGGGCTATAACTTTTGATCCGACCGTTCGATCGTGCTCAAAGTTTTACAGTAGTTTCCGGAGGCTGTTTTCCTTGTAGTAGCAATGGAATCGCTAATTGGTGAAGAGAAAGACTCGTCGTGCCACACCACCGTAACGGCTCAAAGGCGCCTTAACGTTTTATCCAACCGTTGGATCGCTCCCGAAGTTTTACAGGAGTTTCTGGAGGCTATTTTCCTTGTAGAAACTATGGAATTTCTACTCTGTGAAGCGAACATCCGGTCGCGCCAGACTAGAGTAGCACCTTAAAAGGGCTCTAACTTTTGATCCGACATTTGGATCGTGCTCGAATTTTTACAGTAGTTTCCGGAGGCTGCTTTCCTTATGGTAGCCATGGAATCGCTACTCGAGGAAGAGCAGGTGTTGTCGTGCCAAACCACACTAAGGGTTCACAAGCGCCTTAACTTTTGATCCGATCGTTTGATCACTCCTGAATTTTTACAGGAGTTTCTGGAGGCCATTTTTCTTGTAGAACCTATGGAATCTCTACTCTGTGAAGCGAAGGTCCAGTCGCGCCACACTAGAGTAACGGCTCAAAAGGGCTCTAACTTTTGATCCGATCGTTGGATCGTGCTCAAATTTTTACTGTAGTTTCCGGAGGCTGTTTTCCTTGTGGTAGCGATTGGTGAAGAGCAGGTCTTGTCGTGCTAGACCAGCGTAACGCCTCAAAAGCGCTTTAACTTTTGAGCTGACCGTTGGATCTCTCCTGAATTTTTATAGGAGTTTCTGGAGGCCATTTTACTTGTAGTGGCTATGGAATCTCTACTTTGTGAAGCGAATGTCCTGTCGCGCCAGACTAGAGTAATAGCTTAAAATGTCTCTAACTTTTGATCCGATCGTTGGATCATGCTCAATTTTTTACAGTAGTTTCCGGATGCTGTTTTCCTTGTGGTAGCATTGGAATCGCTACTAGGTGAAGAGCTGGTCTCATCGTGCCAGACCACCGTAACGGCTCAAAGGCGCCTTAACTTTTTATCCGATAGTTGGATCACTCCCGAATTTTTACAGGAGTTTCTGGAGGCTATTTTCCTTGTGGTAGCAATGGAATCGCTAATTGGTGAAGAGGAAGACTCGTCGTGCCACACCACCGTAACGACTCAAAGGCACCTTAACGTTTTATCCGACCGTTGGATCGCTCCCGAATTTTTACAAGAGTTTCTAGAGGCTATTTTCCTTATAGAAACTATGGAATCTCTACTCTGTGAAGCGAACGTCCGGTTGTGCCAGACCAGAGTAACACCTTAAAAGGGCTATCACTTTTGATCCGACCTTTAGATCGTGCTCGAATTTTTACAGTAGTTTCCGGAGGCTGCTTTCCTTGTGGTAGCAATGGAATCGCTACTCGGTGAAGAGCAGGTGTTGTCGTGCCAAACCACACTAAGGGTTCAAACGCACCTTAACTTTTGATCCGACCATTGAATCACTCCCGAATGTTTACAAGAGTTTCTGGAGGCCATTTTCCTTATACTTACTATTGAATCTCTACTCTGTGAAGCGAACGTTCGGTCGCGCCAAACTAGAGTAACGACTCAAAAAGGTTCTAACTTTTGATCCGACCGTTGGATCGTTCTCAAAGTTTTACATTAGTTTCCAGTGGCTGTTTTCCTTGTTGTAGCAATGGAATCACTACTAGGTTAAGAGCAGGTCTCGTCGTGCCAGGCCAGCGTAACGACTCAAAAACGCCTTAACTTTTGATCCGATCGTTGGATCACTCCTGAATTTTTACAGGAGTTTCTGGAGGCCATTTTCCATGTAGTAACTATGGAATCTCTAGTCTGTAATGCGAACGTCCGGTCGCGCCAGACTAGAGTAACGACTCGAAAGGGCTCTAACTTTTGATCCGACCGTTGGATCGTGCTCAAAGTTTTACAGTAGTTTTCGGAGGCTGTTTTTCTTGTGGTAGCCATGGAATCGCTACTCGTTGAAGAGCAGGTCTCGTAGTGCCAGACCAGCGTAACCACTCAAAAGCGCTTTAACTTTTGATTCGACCATTGGATCACTCCCGAATGTTTACAGGAGTTTCTCGAGGCCATTTTCCTTGTAGTTACTATTGAATCTCGACTTTGTAAAGCGAACCTCTGGTCGCGCCAGACGAGAGTAACGACTCAAAAGCGCTCTAACTTTTGATCCGACCGTTGGATCGTTCTCAAAGTTTTACATTAGTTTCCGGTGGCTGTTTTCCTTGTTGTAGCAATGGAATCACTACTAGGTTAAGAGCAGGTCTCGTTGTGCCAGGCCAGCGTAACGACTCAAAAGAGCCTTAACATTTGATCCGACCATTGGATCACTCCCCAATTTTTACAGGAGTTTCTGGAGGCCATTTTCCATGTAGTAACTATGGAATCTCTAGTCTGTAATGTGAACGTCCGGTCGCGCCAGACTAGAGTAACGACTCTAAAGGGCTCTAACTTTTGATCCGACCGTTGGATCGTGCTCAAATTTTTACTGTAGTTTCCGGAGGCTGTTTTCCTTGTGGTAGCGATTGGTGAAGAGCAAGTCTCGTCGTGCTATACCAGCGTAACGACTCAAAAGCGCTTTAACTTTTGAGCCAACCGTTGGATCTCTCTTGAATTTTTATAGGAGTTTCTGGAGGCCATTTTCCTTGTAGTGGCTATGGAATCTCTACTTTGTGAAGCGAACGTCCGGTCGCACCAGACTACAGTAATAGCTCAAAAGGTCTCTAACTTTTGATCTGACCGTTGGATCATGCTCAAATTTTTACAGTAGTTTCCGGATGCTATTTTCCTTGTGGTAGCATTGGAATCGCTACTAGGTGAAGAGCTGGTCTCGTCGTGCCAGACCATCGTAACGGCTCAAATGCGCCTTAACTTTTTATCCTACAGTTGGATCGTGCTCAAATTCTTACCGTAGTTTTCGGAGGCTGTTTTTCTTGTGGTCGCAATGGAATCGCTCCTCGATGAAGAGTAGGTCTCGTAGAGCCAGACCAGCGTAACGGCCCAAAAGCGGCTTAACTTTTGATCCGCTTGTTGGATCACTCCCGAATTTTTACAGGAGTTTCTGGAGGCCATTTTCCTGGTAGTAGCGATGGAATCTCTACTCTGTGAAGCGAACGTCCTGTCGCGCAAGACGAGAGTAATAGCTCCAAAGGGCTATAACTTTTGATCCGACCGTTCGATCGTGCTCAAAGTTTTACAGTAGTTTCCGGAGGCTGTTTTCCTTGTAGTAGCAATAGAATCGCTAATTGGTGAAGAAAAAGACTCGTCGTGCCACACCACCGTAACGACTCAAAAGCGCCTTAACTTTTGATCCGACCGTTGGATAACTCCTGAATTTTTACAAGAGTTTCTGGAGGCAATTTTCCATGTAGTAACTATGGAATCTCTAGTCTGTAATGCGAACGTCCGGTCGCGCCAGACTAGAGTAATGACTCGAAAGGGCTCTAACTTTTGATCCGACCGTTGGATCGTGCTCAAAGTTTTACAGTAGTTTTCGGAGGCTGTTTTTCTTGTGGTAGCCATGGAATCGCTACTCGTTGAAGAGCAGGTCTCGTAGTGCCAGACCAGCGTAACCGCTCAAAAGCGCTTTAACTTTTGATCAGACCGTTGGATCACTCCCGAATGTTTACAGGAGTTTCTCGAGGCCATTTTCCTTGTAGTTACTATTGAATCTCGACTCTATGAAGCGAACCTCCGGTCGCACCAGACGAGAGTAACGACTCAAAAGCACTCTAACTTTTGATCCGACTATTGGATCGTGTTGAAAGTTTTACAGTAGTTTCCGGAGGATGTTTTCCTTGTGGTAGCCATGGAATCGCTACTCAGTGAATAGCAGGTCTCGTTGTGCCAGACCAGCGTAACGGCTCAAAAGCGCCTTAATTTTTGAGCAGACCGTTGGATCACTTCCAAATTTTTACAGGAGTTTCTGGAGGCCATTTTCCATGTAGTAACTATGGAATCTCTAGTCTGTAATGCGAACGTCCGGTCGCGCCAGACTAGAGTAACGACTCGAAAGGGCTCTAACTTTTGATCCGACCGTTGGATCGTGCTCAAAGTTTTACAGTAGTTTTCGGAGGCTGTTTTTCTTGTGGTAGCCATGGAATCGCTACTCGTTGAAGAGCAGGTCTCGTAGTGCCAGACCAGCGTAACCGCTCAAAAGCGCTTTAACTTTTGATCAGACCGTTGGATCACTCCCGAATGTTTACAGGAGTTTCTCGAGGCCATTTTCCTTGTAGTTACTATTGAATCTCGACTCTATGAAGCGAACCTCCGGTCGCACCAGACGAGAGTAACGACTCAAAAGCACTCTAACTTTTGATCCGACTATTGGATCGTGTTGAAAGTTTTACAGTAGTTTCCGGAGGATGTTTTCCTTGTGGTAGCCATGGAATCGCTACTCAGTGAATAGCAGGTCTCGTTGTGCCAGACCAGCGTAACGGCTCAAAAGCGCCTTAATTTTTGAGCAGACCGTTGGATCACTTCCAAATTTTTACAGGAGTTTCTGGAGGCCATTTTCCATGTAGTAACTATGGAATCTCTAGTCTGTAATGCGAACGTCCGGTCGCGCCAGACTAGAGTAACGACTCAAAAGGGCTCTAACTTTTGATCCGACCGTTGGATCGTGCTCAAATTTTTACTGTAGTTTCCGGAGGCTGTTTTCCTTGTGGTAGCGATTGGTGAAGAGCAAGTCTCGTCGTGCTATACCAGCCTAACGACTCAAAAGCGCTTTAACTTTTAAGCCGACCGTTGGATCTATCCTGAATTTTTATAGGAGTTTCTGGAGGCCATTTTCCTTGTAGTGGCTATGGAATCTCTACTTTGTGAAGTGAACGTCCGGTCGCGCCAGACTACAGTAATAGCTCAAAAGGTCTCTAACTTTTGATCTGACCTTTGGATCATGCTCAAATTTTTACAGTAGTTTCCAGATGCTATTTTCCTTGTGGTAGCATTGGAATCGCTACTAGGTGAAGAGCAGGTGTCGTCGTGCCAGACCATCGTAAGGGCTAAAAAACGCCTTAACTTTTGATCCTACCGTTCGATCACTCCTGAATTTTTACAGGTGTTTCTAGAGGGCATTTTCCTTGCAATAGTGATGGAATCTCTACTATGTGGAGCGAACGTCTGGTCGCGCCAGATTAGAATAACATCTCAAAAGGGCTCTAACTTTTGACACAACCGTTGGATCGTTTTCAAATTTTTACAGTAGTTTCCGGAGACTGTTGTCCTTGTGGTAGCCATGAAATTGCTACTCGGTGAAAAACAGGTGTCGTTGTGCCAAACCACAATAAGGGTTTCAAAAGCACTTTAACTTTTCATTTAACCATTGGATAACTCCCGAATTTTTACAGGAGTTTCTGGAGGCCATTTTCCTTGTAGTAGCTATGAAATCTCTACTCGGTGAAGCAAACGTCCGGTTGCGCCAGACCAAAGTAACACCTCAAAAGGGCTCTAACTTTTGATCCGACCGTTGGATCGTGCTCAAATTTTTACAGTAGTTTCCGTAGGCTCTTTTCCTTTTGGTAGCCATGGAGTCGCTACTCGGTGAAGAGCAGGTGTCGTCGTGCCAGACCATCGTAAGGGCTAAAAAACGCCTCTTTTGATTCGACCGTTCGATCACTCCAGAATTTTTACAGGAAATTCTGGAGGCCATTTTCCTTATAGTAGCTATGGAATCTCTACTCGGTGAAGCAAACGTCCGGTCGCGCCAGACCAAAGTAACACCTCAAAAGGGCTTTAACTTTTGATCCAACCGTTGGATCGTGCTCAAATTTTTACAGTAGTTTCCGTAGGCTGATTTCCTTTTGGTAGCCATGGAATCGCTACTCGGTGAAGAGCAGGTGTCGTCCTGCCAGACCATCGTAAGGGCTAAAAAACGCCTTAACTATTGATCCGACCGTTCGATCACTCCTGAATTTTTACAGGTGTTTCTAGAGGGCATTTTCCTTACAATAGCGATGTAATCTCTACTCTGTGGAGCGAACGTCCGGTCGCGCCAGATTAGAATAACGTCTCAAAAGGGCTCTAACTTTTGATACAACTATTGGATCGTTCTCAAATTTTAACAGTAGTTTCCGGAGACTGTTGTCCTTGTGGTAGCCATGGAATTGCTACTCGGTGAAAAACAGGTGTCGTTGTGCCAGACCACCATAAGGGTTTCAAAAGCACTTTAACTTTTCATCCGACCGTTGGATAACTCCCGAATTTTTACAGGAGTTTCTGGAGGCCATTTTCCTTGTAGTAGCTATGGAATCTCTACTCTGTGGAACGAATGTCTCGTCGCGCCAGACTAAAATAACACCTCAAAAGGGCTCTAACTTTTGATCAGACCTGTGACTCGTGCTCAAATTTTTACAGTAGTTTCCAGAGACTGTTTTCCTTGTGGTAGCCATGGAATCGCTACTCGAAATAGTGGAGGTGTCGTTGTGCCAGACCACCGTAAGGGTTCAAAAGCGCCTTAACTTTTCATCCGACCGTTGGATAACTCCCAAATTTTTACAGGAGTTTCTGGAGGCCATTTTCCTTGTAGTAGCTATGCAATCTCTACTCTGTGAAGCGAACGTCCGGTCGCGCCAGACGAGAGTAACACCTCAAAAGGCCTCTAACTTTTGATCAGACCGTTGGTTCTTGCTTAAATTTTTACAGTAGTTTCCGGAGACTGTTTTCCTTGTGGTAGCAAAGGAATCGCTACTCGGTGAAGAGGAGGTGTCGTCGTGCCATACCACCGTAAGGGTTCAAAAGGGCCTTAACTTTTGATCCGATCGTTGGATGACTCCCGAATTTTTACAGGAGATTCTTGAGGCCATTTTTTCTTATAGTAGCTATGGAATCTCTACTCTGTGAAGCAAACGTCCCGTCGCGCCATATTAGAGTAACACCTCAAAAGGTCTCTAACTTTTGATCCGACCGTTGGATCGTGCTCAAATTTCTACAGTAGTTTCCGGAGGCTGTTTTCCTTGTGGTACCAATGGAAGCACTACTCGGTGAAGAGCAGATGTCGTCATGCCAGACCAGCGTAAGGGTTCTAAAGTGCCTGAAATTTTGATCCGACAGTTGAATCACTCCCGAATTTTTACAGGAAATTCTGGAGGCCATTTTCCTTGTAGTAGCTATGGAATCTCTACTCTGTCAAACAAACATCCCGTCGCGCCACACTAGAGTAACACCTCAAAAGGGCTCTAACTTTTGATCAGAACGTTTGATCTTGCTCAAATTTTTAAAGTAGTTTCCGGAGGCTGTTTTCCTTGTGGTAGGATGGAATCGCTACTCGGTGAAGAAGAGGTGTCGTCGTGCTAGACCACCGTAAGGGTTCAAAAGCGCCTTAACATTTCATCCGACCGTTGGATCACTCCCGAATTTTTACAGGAGATTTTGGAGGCCATTTTTTCTTGTGATAGCTATGGAATCTCTACTCTGTGAAGCGAATGTCCCGTCGCGCCAGACTAGAGTAACACCTCAAAACGACTCTAACTTTTGATCTGACCGTTGGATAGTGCTCAAATTTTTACAGTAGTTTCCAGAGACCGTTTTCCTTGTGGTAGCATGGAATCGCTACTCGGTGAAGAAGAGGTGTCGTCATGCTAGACCACCGTAAGGGTTCAAAAGTGCATTAACTTTTCATCCGACACTTGGATAACTCCTGAATTTTTTCAAGAGTTTCTGGAGGCCATTTTCCTTTTAGTAGCTATGGAATCTCTGCTTTGTGAAGCGAACGTTCGGTCGCGCCAGACCACAGTAAAACCTCAAAAGAGCTTTAACTTTTGATCAGACCGTTGGATCGTGCTCAAATTTTTACAGTAGTTTATGGATGCTGTTTTCCATGTGGTAGCAAAGGAATCGGTACTCGGTGAAGAGGAGGTGTCGTCGTGCCAGACCACCGTAAGGGTTCAAAAGCGCCTTAACATTTCATCCGACCGTTGGATCACTCCCGAATTTTTACAGGAGATTTTGGAGGCCATTTTTTCTTGTGATAGCTATAGAATCTCTACTCTGTGAAGCGAATGTCCCGTCGCGCCAGACTAGAGTAACACCTCAAAACGGCTCTAACTTTTGATCTGACCGTTGGATAGTGCTCAAATTTTTACAGTAGTTTCCAGAGATCGTTTTCCTTGTGGTAGCATGGAATCGCTACTCGGTGAAGAAGAGGTGTCGTCATGCTAGACCACCGTAAGGGTTCAAAAGTGCATTAACTTTTCATCCGACACTTGGATAACTCCTGAATTTTTTCAAGAGTTTCTGGAGGCCATTTTCCTTTTAGTAGCTATGGAATCTCTGCTTTGTGAAGCGAACGTCCGGTCACGCCAGACGAGAGTAATGCCTCAAAAGGGCTCTAACTTTTGTTCCGACCGTTGGATCGTGCTCAAATTTTTACAGTAGTTTCCGGAGGCTGTTTTCCTTGTGGTAGCAATGGAATCGCTACTCGGTGAAGAGGAGGTGTCGTCGTGCCAGACCACCGTAAGGGTTCAAAAACGCCTTAACTTTTGATCCGACCGTTGGATCACTCTTGAATTTTTATTTGAGTTTCTGAAGGCCATTTTCCTTGTTGCAGCTATGGAATCTCTACTATATGAAGCGAACGTCCGGTCGCGCCAAACGAGAGTAACAGCTCGAAAAGGCTCTAACTTTTGATCCGACCGTTGGATCGTGCTCAAATTTTTACAGTAGTTTCGGGAAGCTGTTTTCCTTGTGGTAGCCATGGAATCGCTACTTGGTGAAGAGGAGGTGTCGTCGTGCCATACCACCGTAACGGTTCGAAAGCACCTTAACTTTTCATTCGACAGTTGGATAACTTCGGAATTTTTACAGGAGATTCTGGAGGCCATTTTTTCTTGTAGTAGCTATGGAATCTCTACTATGTGAAGTGAATGTTCGGTCGCGCCAGACTAGAATAACGGCTCCAAAGTAACTTTTGATCCGACCCTTAGATCGTGCTCAAATTTTAACAGGAGATTATGGAGGCCATTTTTTCTTGTAGCAGCTATGGAATCTCTACTCTGTCAAGCGAACGTCCGGTCGCGCCAGACTAAAGTAACGGCTCAAAAGGGCTCTAACTTTTGATTCGATCGTTGGATCGTGCTCAAATTTTAACAGTAGTTTCCGGATGCTGTTTTTCTTGTGGTAGCAAAGGAATCCCTACTCGGTGAAGAGCAGGTGTCGTCGTGCCAAACCATCGTAAGGGCTCAAAAGCGCCTTAAATTTTGATCCGACCGTTGGATCACTCTTGAATTTTTATTTGAGTTTCTGAAGGCCATTTTCCTTGTTGCAACTATGGAATCTCTACTATATGAAGCGAACGTCCGGTCGCGCCAAACGAGAGTAACAGCTCAAAAGGGCTTTAACTTTTGATCTGACCGTTGGATCGTGCTCAAATTTTTGCAGGAGATTATGGAGGCCATTTTTTCTTGAAGCAACTATGGAATCTCTACTCTGTGAAGCGAACGTCCGGTCACGCCAGACGAGAGTAATGCCTCAAAAGAGCTCTAACTTTTGTTCCGACCGTTGGATCGTGCTCAAATTTTTACAGTAGTTTCCGGAGGCTGTTTTCCTTGTGGTAGCAATGGAATCGCTACTCGGTGAAGAGGAGGTGTCGTCGTGCCAGACCACCGTAAGGGTTCAAAAACGCCTTAACTTTTGATCCGACCGTTGGATCCCTCCTGAATTTTTACAGGAGTTTCTGGAGGCCATTTTCCATGTAGTAAGCATGGAATCTCTAATCTGTGACGCGAACGTCCAATCACGCCAGACCAGAGTAACAACTTAAAAGGGCTCTAACTTTTGGTTCGACCGTTGGATCGTGCTCAAATTTTAACAGTAGTTTCCGGATGCTGTTTTCCTTGTGGTAGCATTGGAATCGCTACTAGGTGAAGAGCTGGTCTCGTCGTGCCAGACCAACGTAACGGCTAAAAAGCACCGTAACTTTTCATCCGACAGTTGGATAACTCCTGAATTTTTACAGGAGTTTCTGGAGGCCATTTTCCTTGTAGAACCTATGGAATCTCTACTCTGTGAGGCGAAGGTCCGGTCACTCCAGACCAGAGTAACACCTCAAAAGGGCTCTAACTTTTGATCCGACCATTGGATCTTTGTCAAATTTTAACAATTCCGGATGCTGTTTTCCTTGTGGTAGCATTGGAATCGCTACTAGGGGAAGAGTTGGTCTCGTCGTACCAGACCAGCGAGACGGCTCAAAAGCGCCTTAACTTTTCATCCGATAGTTGGATAACACCTGAATTTTTACATGAGTTTTTGTAGGCCATTTTCCATGTAGTAACTATGGAATCTATACTGTGTGAAGCGAACATTCGGTCGCGCCAGACCAGAGTAACGCCTCAAAAGGGATCTAACTTTTGTTCCGATCGTTGTATCGTGTTCAAATTTTTACAGGAGTTTCTGGAGGCGGTATTCCTTGTGGAAGCAATGGAATCGCTACTCGGTGAAGAGGAGGTGTCGTCGTGCCATACCACCGTAAGGCTTCAAAAGCACCTTAACTTTTGATCCGACTGTTGGATCACTCCTGAATTTTTACAGGAGATTCTGGAGGCCATTTTCCTTGCAGTAGATGTGATGTCTCTACTCTGTGAAGCGAACGTGCGGTCGCGCCAAAGTAGAATAAGGGCTCAAAAGGGCTCTAACTTTTGATCCGATCGTTGGATTGTGCTCAAATTTTTACAGTAGTTTCCGGATGCTGTTTTCCTTGTGGTAGCAATGGCATCGCTACTCGGTGAAGAGGAGGTGTCGTCGTGCCACACCACCGTAAGGGTTCAAAAGCGCCTTAACTTTTGATCTGACCGTTGGATCACTCCCGAATTTTTACAGGAGATTCTGGAGGCCATTTTCCTTGTGGTAGATGTAGAATCTCTACTCTGTAAAGCGAACGTGCGGTCGCGCCAGACTAGAATATGGGCTCAAAAAGGCTCTCACTTTTGATCCGACCGTTGGATCGTGCTCAAATGTTTACTGTAGTTTCCGGATGCTGTTTTCCTTATGGTAGTTATGGAATCTCTACTAAGTGGAGAGGAGGTCTCGTCGTGCCAGACCCGCGTAAGGGCTCAAAAGTGCCTTAACTTTTGATCATAGCGTTGGATCACTCCTGAATTTTTACAGGTGTTTCTAGAGGCCATTTTCCTTGTAGGAGCTATGGAATCCTACTATGTGAAGCTAACGTCCGGTCGCGCCAGACTAGAATAATGACACGACCGAAAGATTGATGTCTTCTCCCAAGTGCAGGAGTGTCGAAGTAATAAATAACCCGGCAAGACCGGGGTCGAACCACAGGGAGGTTAATTGTATAAATTATAAACAACAATAGTAACAATAATAATAATAATAATAATAATACTAATAATAATAATAATAATCATAATAATAATAATACTAGTAGTAGTAGTAATAATGATAATACCAATAATACTATTAATAATGATAATAATAAAGATGATGAAGAAGAAGAAGCTGATGAGAACTTTGAGATGGAAGATTAACGTAAGGATTAAACAATGATAACAACAAATGTCAAGGTTAGAGGATCCACTAATGGTATTTCAAACAAGTATAGTATAAACTTTTTTTATTCAATTGGAAACCACACACAAAGGAGGTTCCAATCAGATTATAAATTGTTAACATGATTACATTAGTTATCTTATTTGAATAATGCTAATACTTGTAAATGTTGTCAGGCATTCATGATTATAACTTATGTTAACAACAAATCAAGTTCCTTTCATAGCTCAGGTGTCGGTTATACCATACAGTATGGGCTATGAAAGTGCCAAGTATTTGTTGTACCAAGTGTTATACAACATAAATCTAGATTAACCATTTAACAAGCAAAGTATTAAAAGTGAACAAGATAACAAATATAAAGCATGTTAGTATCCAACATTAAGGTCCATGTTAAGTTTATATTATACTTATTCTTACACCATTAGTGTATCCTTTTCACCTTGACATAATTAACTTAGCAACACATAATGAAAGAAAGAAACATAAATAAACAAGGAAAGGAAATGAAAAGCATAAGCAAGAAATTAATATAAGCAAAACTTAAGCATTACAAAATATAAAGAGAGAGCAAGAGCATGATCTTGATTTGAACACCAAGATGCCTAAATACATGGCAAATGCCTCCTTTTATAGGCCAAAATTCAGAACTATTGATTTGTTGACTAATTGATGAGTGAGTGGCCACATCTTGACTTGGTGACAATTCTTATCTTCTTGTCTGCCAAAAACGTCATTGATAACGTCATAATTTGAACAGACTTCAATCATGAAAGTTCTAGGGAATTGTCTCATCTTTCTAGGATAAAAAGTTGAGATCATTTGGACTTCTAGAACTCGAGATATGGTCTGAACATTGAATAGTGTCTGGGATGCAGGACAGATTCGGACTTCTTCATTGTGGCTACAATTTGGACTTGAAAAATGCCTTGTTAAATCTTGGACTCCCCATGAAAGTTGTAGGCCTATGTCTTAGCTTTCCATCCATATAAGGCAGACCTAAATCCGAGATCTACAACTCCAGATATGACCCGATTACCGAACAGTGTTCCAGTTTGGACTGCACCAACATCTCTTTTCTAAGTTTGGCCATCTTTCTGTCCTTTCAATTTCAGTACTTCAACTCATCAATCAATTCTTTCATTTATGTGATAGGCTTGCATTTAAGATGAACATTTAACATAAATTAAAGGTATCTTATATTATTAGATATGTTAGTATAAAACATGCTTTAGTTAAGGAGTTATTGATACTTCAAGTGCAAAATGATGATATAGAACCTTGATAAAAATGCACTTTTAAATACTAATCACACCCCCCAACCAGCTTATTACTAGTCCCTAGTAATCAAAGCGTTAAAATAGAGAAAAAATTTGCAAATTCCACAAAGCAAGGCATTCATCATTTAACTTCCATTAATCTATCCAGATAAACAAACTCTCATTAAATTTTATATATCTGCTCAATATCTCTTAAACAAAATATTAATAAACCTTCCTTGTTATGTGCTCAATGTATGAAACATAGATGATGGGGCTTTACTTGGAAGAAACAATATTTTGTTCTAATGTTTAAGGTTAACTTCCTTGGGTTGGGATTATTTTATTTTATAATTTTTTTTCTCTTTTATATATATATATATATATATATATATATATATATATATACATATACATATAACTTAAAACACAATGCATCTTTAACCCATGTAACGAGCTTTCGGCTAATGACTCCCAGACCAGTTGATCTTAGGGCATTAGGTGTTGAGACACCCCTACGAGCTTAGTAACTCGGGTTGCAGATACTGATACGTAGATAGTGCAATGTTTGATTCCCTTAAGCTTTTCTCCTTAACCCATGTAACAAGCTTTGGGCCAATAGCTTCCAAGTCAGTTGACTTTAGGGTATTAGGTGTTAAAACACCCCTTCGGGCTTAATTGCTTAAGTTAGGGAGGCTACGAAACCAAACTTATCTACGTTTTTATTATCATCATTTTTTTATTTCTTTTTTCTTTTTTTTCTCTTTTTTTTTAAAAAAAAATTATATACTATCCCTATCCCTTAGTTGTTACCTTTAACAAAAGAACATAAATAATGTAATAATCCAATATGCAACCCACAATCATATGTTACAGTGTGTGTGAAAATGAAGGTTTAAGAATACTTGTTAAATGAGTATATGAGCAGAATCAAGTGATAATAATGTGAGAGTTTGTAAACCTGAATATTTCAAGAAGTATTCTAATATGCCTTGTTATGAATATTGCAAATAACCATTAGAAAATGTTTACTAAGATGCGTCTCAAGAGTCACTAAAATTCCTCCTTACTCTGCCATCCTAGTAATAACAGTTTTGTCAAATGGCTTTAATAATAGCAAAAACAGTTAGTAAGTTAGTTTTTTTTTTTTTTAATGTCAACTACTACCCTCTCCCCCCAACCAGAACAAGACATTGTCCTCAATGTCATAAGATAGAAAGATAGAGTATAGAAGACATCACCTGAAACAACGAACACTAACAAACCTAAAACACACTTAAACAAATATAAGAAATAACAACACAAAATAATATGCTATTAATAAAACCAAAAGACACAAGGATTCACAAACGAAGGCTCAAATCCAATCTAAGCTTTTTACGGCTTTCCTTAGTTGACCAATTTATGCGACTCATGGAAGGATCAATTACAGGGGTGAAAGATTGTAGTTGGTCGATCAATTGTTCAACAGTAGCAGCAGAGATTATGATTTGTCGTGCCGAAGATGTTAGAAATTCCTGTTCCACAGCTTGATCAAGAAAAGACAACAAATTATCATAAAAACCATTAACATTGAGCAAACCTATAGGTTTATGGTGAATGTGCAGTTGGGCCCAAGAGGAAATATGAAAGATCTCTTCCAATGTGCCTAGACCACCTGGTAAGGCAATGAAGGCATCAGCATGGTTAAACATTGTATTCATTCGATCAAACATTGTGGAGACCTGTAATTCCTCTCCAATTGTTTTCCCAATGAAGTTCCCTTTTGCTAAAGCTTTGGGGACGACCCCCAAAACTTGACTACCTCCTAAAAATGCAGCTATTGACACACCCCCCATTAACCCAAGGCTGCCTCCCCCATACACTAAATGAATCTTTCTCTCAGCTAGGACCTGACCAAGATGATTTGCTGCTTCTAAAAATGCTATTTCCTTCCCAGGACTGGATCCACCGAAAACACAAATATTTTTTATGTGATAACTTGAGGGACCTGCCATTTCTACACACTTCTATATCTGTCTAATGTAAGGGTTGAGTAGAAATGAGGGGAAGGAAGAGAAGATTTTATAGATGAGAAATTGAAGATGCAATCATACCCCTATATGTATACCAGCTGGAGTCTCACACACTCTTTCTCTCTCTCTTTATTTAATTATTTATTTTGAAAAAGCATGTGCATGTACAGGTAGTTGTGATTGTGGCTCACATCTTCCCTTGGTTTTACGTCCAAGAACGGCTTAAACGCCCTCTATGGGTCGGGGATAGGCTTCCCATCCAGTTTTCTTAAAAATTGGCAAACAGGGTCTTTTTTAGTCAGATTCCCAAGACTAAGTCGATCATGTTCTTTATGAAAATGGGGCCATAAATCATGAATAGCACGATGCACATCTCCATTAGGATGCATCTCAAGGGTTAATAGAAGATTATCTAAAGACCCCTTACTCAGGCCATCCTTAATGAATTGTATTTTATCTTCACGGTTTATAGATACCATTCCTAAAGAACGACATGTTGCATTACAAGTCCATCTGGCACATCTGTGACAGATTTTCAGTCGTTTTGCACGACGTTTCTTTGCAAAAGTGCTTTTACATGTTCCAGGCATGTGTGAAATGAAAGAATTGGAGGACTCACCTGATAATCGGACCTTTGCTTCAATCAGGGAGCGAATATCTTCAGGAATTCCATGATTCATTAACAACTTCAATCTTGCACACCTAGCACGGTAAATTTTTGTAATCGCATTCTGAGGCAGAGCAGGAAAGTACTTTTTCAATTTTTCAAGAGTAGTGTCCATTTTCAAATGAGAATTGGAGAAGAGAGTCAAAGAAGGGAGAAAAAGCAAAGTATTGCACAAATATATACAAATATCAGTTATTATGGGAAACTGAAAGAACCGACTAAAGTCACGGAGTACCGTTATCCGCCATTTGGTCGGGGTGAAAGAGACTAGCAAAACGAAACACAAAACAATGTGAGAAAATGAATCAATCTTTATATGCAGGATCACTCAAATCAATAGAGTCATTTTCAACTGAAAATTATCAAAGTAAACTTTCAAACGATGTCCATTTACCTTGAAAACATTGCCATTCTTTGGATTCTCGATATCACAGGCCCCATATGGATACACATGTTTCACAATAAAAGGACCGCTCCATCTTGATCTTAGCTTTCCAGAAAATAAATGGAGTCGAGAATTATAAAGCAAAACTTTTTTACCAACATCAAATGTTTTTCTCAAGATTCTCCTGTCATGAAATTCTTTGATTCTTGCTTTATGAATTTTTGAATTCTCATAAGCATCATTTCTTATTTCCTCAAGCTCATTTATTTGTAACTTACGCAGCTGACTAGCATCATCAAGGTTTGAATTGAAAGCTTTGATAGCCCAATAAGCTTTATGTTCCAGTTCCACAGGCAAGTGACAAGGTTTTCCATAGACTAGTCTATAAGGTGACATACCTAATGATGTTTTATAAGCAGTTCGATAAGCCCAAAGTGCATCATTAAGTCTTAAAGACCAGTCTTTCCTATTAGGGTTCACTGTTTTCTCTAAGATCTGTTTGATCTCCCTATTAGCAAGCTCTACTTGTCCACTTGTCTAAGGATGATAAGGGGTGGCAACTTTGTGTGTGATTCCATATTTCTTCATTAAAGACTCAAATGGCTTATTGCAGAAATGTGTTCCACCATCACTTATCATGGCTCGAGGGATTCCAAATCGACTCAAAATATTTTCTTTCAGAACTTTATCACTGTTTTATGGTCATTGTTTCGACTTGGAATTGCCTCTATCCATTTTGAAACATAATCTACTGCGACTAATATGTACAAGAAACCAAATGATGGAGGAAATGGACCCATGAAATCTATACCCCAACAATCAAAGATCTCAATGACAAGAATAGGATTTAAAGGCATCATGTGACGTTTTGAAATAGATCCCAACTTTTGACAGTTTTCACAAGTCTTGCAGAATGCATGTGAATCCTTGAACATGGTGGGCCAGTAAAATCCACTTTGTAAGATTTTTGCAGTGGTCTTTCTTGATGAGAAATGACCCCCACATGCTTCAAAATGATAAAATTTAATGACACTACTTACCTCATTGTCAGGAATGCATCTTCGAAATATTTGATCAGGACAATATTTGAATAAATAAGGGTCATCCCAATAAAAGTTCTTTACTTCGTTCAAGAACTTTCTTTTGTCTTGGGTACTCCAATGAGCCGGCAATTGTCCTGAAACAAGAAAATTAACAATATTAGCATACCAAGGCATTGTAGAGACATAAAATAAAGATTCGTCAGGAAAGTAGTCATCGATTGGTGTGATGTCAGATCTCGATTCTGTTGTCAATCTTGACAAGTGATCTGCAACAACATTTTCGGTGCCTTTCTTGTCTTTGATTGTGATATCAAATTCTTGAAGTAACAAAATCCACCGAACCAATCTAGCCTTAGAATCTTTCTTAGAAAGAAGATATTTCAATGCTGCATGATCACTAAAAACAACAACAGGTGAGCCAAGAAGATAAGACCTGAATTTTTCACATGCAAATACTACTGCAAGTAATTCTTTTTCAGTGGTGGTGTAATTCATTTGAGCACTATTCAAAGTTTTACTTGCATAGTAAATCACATAGGGTTTCTTATCTTTTCTTTGTCCCAAGACAGCACCCACGGCATAATCACTAGCATCACACATTATTTCAAAAGGTAATGACCAATCAGGAGGTTGAATGACAGGAGCAGAAGTAAGCAGGTTTTTAAGTTTAACAAAGGCTTCTTCACAATGTTCAGTCCATTCAAAAATATTATCCTTTGTTAAAAGGTTACTCAAGGGCTTAGATATTACACTAAAATCTTTGACGAACCTTCTATAAAAACCAGCATGTCCTAAGAATGATCTAACATCTTTAATAGATTTTGGTGTTGGCAAGTTAGCAATTAACTCGATTTTAGATTTGTCAACCTCAATTCCTTTTGATGAAACAATGTGACCAAGTACAATGCCGTTTGTTACCATAAAGTGATATTTTTCCCAATTCAGTACAAGATTCTTCTCTTCACACCTGCTCAAAACCTTTTCCAAGTTAGTCAAACAATCATCAAATGAATTGCCAAAAACAGAAAAATCATCCATAAAAATTTCAAGAAAACGTTCAACCATATCACTAAATATACTGAGCATGCATCTTTGAAACGTGGCTGGTGCATTACATAATCCAAAAGGCATCCTTCGATATGCAAAAGTACCAAATGGACATGTTAAAGTAGTATTCTCTTGATCTTCCAATGCAATTTCAATTTGGTTATAACCTGAATAGCCATCTAGGAAACAATAAAATTCATGACCTGCAACTCTTTCTAGGATTTGATCAATGAAAGGTAAAGGAAAATGATCTTTTCTAGTCATTGAATTAAGTTTCCTATAGTCAATGCACATGCGCCAACCAGTAATAGTCCTAGTTGGAATTAACTCATTTTTCTCATTTGTTATCACAGTGACTCCAGACTTCTTGGGTACAACTTGGGTAGGACTTACCCATTTGCTGTTAGAAATAGGATAAATGATTCCATTATCTAGAAGCTTAATGACTTCATTTTTCACTACTTCTTTCATATTAGGATTAAGCCTTCGTTGCATTTCTCTAGAGGGTTTAGCATTTTCCTCCAAATAAATCCTGTGTATGCAAATCAAAGGACTAATTCCTTTTATGTCAGCTATGGTCCATCCTAATGCATTTTTGTGCATTTTCAGAGTTTGTAATAACTTACCTTCTTGATGTGCATTAAGTTTGGAAGAGATTATTACCGGAAAAGTTTCATTTTCTCCCAAAAACGAGTATTTGAGATTGAATGGTAACGGCTTCAAATCCGGTTTTGGTGGTTGAACACTTGAAGGTATGGACTCAATTGATCGTGGTGGCAATTCCTCAATTTTCAGTCTCCAACTATTTGCCTTTGATTCTTCCTGAAAATAAACCATTTGCAAATCATCAGATTCATCAATCTCAATTTCACTAGAAGTGGTTTGAAATTGATCATGAACTAATTTTTTAGGAAAGTCCACTTCCTGTAAATCATTATCATCTCCAGGTTGCTTGCAAATGTTGAAAATATTCATCTCCAATGTCATGTTTCCAAAAGACAGCTTCATCAGTCCATTCCTACAATTAATCAATGCATTAGAAGTTGCAAGAAACGGACGTCCTAAAATAACAGGAAATGAATTACATGCTTCAACAGGTTGTGTGTTCAAGACAATAAAATCCACAGGATAAATGAACTTATCGACTTGTACTAACACATCTTCAACTATTCCTCTAGGCACTTTTACAGATCTATCGGCAAGTAAAAGAGTTGCAGAAGTTGGTTTTAACTCACCTAGATTGAGACTTTGAAAAACTGAATATGGAAGTAAATTCACACTAGCTCCAAGATCAAGTAAGGCTCTTTCAATTTTATGTTCTCCAATAAAGCAAGAAATTGTAGGACAACCAAGGTCTTTATATTTCAAAGCATTATTGTTTTGAAGAATAACACTTACTTGTTCGGCTAAAAAGGCTTTCTTTTTCACATTCAATTTTCTCTTCACAGTGCACAGATCATTCAAAAATTTAGCATAAGAAGGAACCTGTTTAATAGCATCCAACAAAGGTATATTGATCCTTACCTGTTTGAAAGTTTCAAAGATTTCAGAGTTGTGATTAACTTTCCTTTGTTTGGTCATGGCATGAGGAAATGGAAGTGCTGGCGGGGAATCAGTCTTTTCTTTGTAATGATCATATTCAACCCCTTCCTTACCCTCAGAGATTGACTCATCATCATTCTCATAAGGTTCAAGAATAGGTTTTTCAATAACCTTACCACTGCGAAGAGTGATGACTGATTTGGCTTGATCCATGTGTTGGCTTCCCAAACTACTTGCATTTGCATTGTATTGCCCCTTGGGATTTTGCTGTGGTTGAGATGGAAACTTACCTTTCTCTTGGAAACTAAGAGCAGATGTCAATTTTGCAAGAGTATCTTTAAAATCTGTCATGCTTTGAGCAAGTTGAGTGTTGATTGTCTCCTGCTTTTCCATGAATGCATGCAATGTTTCCTCAAGATTTCTTCTAGGAGGTGGAGCATAAGGAGGTGCATATCCATGAGAATTTTGGAAATTATGGTGTGCTTGAAACGGTGGCTGTGAAGTTTGTGCATTATTATTATCACTCTTCCAATTGAAATTTGGGTGATTTCTCTAACCAGGGTTGTATGTTTGCGAGTATGGGTTATGATTGGGCCTTTGGAAACTGTTTAATGCATGAGCTTGTTCATGGAGACATTCTTTAAAAGAAGGCAAGGTTGGACAGTCATTGGTTGAATGTTCGTTGGTTTCACAGATTTGACACGCAATGTCTTGAACAGATTTTAATTGACCACTCTTTTTCAATTCTAGTGCTTCGACTTTTTTAGCTAAAGATGCAAACTTGGCTTTGAGGTCATATCTTCCCTAAGGTTGTACATACCTCCACTAGATGTATGAGGTTGGGTTTTACTTGGTGCCTCATAAGTTCCTATTGTGTCCCAATTTTGCGCATTTTCAGCTAGCAAGTCTAGGTATTCCATCGCTTCATTAGGGTCTTTATCCTCAAAAGTTCCATTGCACATCAATTCAACCATTTGCCTATCTCTAGGAGTTAACCCTTCATAAAAATGTGAAACCAATCTCCATGTTTCAAAACCATGATGAGGGCAAGTATTAAGCAAGTCTCGATATCTATCCCAACATTAGTAAAATGTTTCTCCTGGTTTTTAAGTAAAAATGATTATTTGTTTTTTGAAAGAGTTTGTTTTGTGGGACGGAAAAAACTTCTTTAAAAATTGTTGTTGCATTTCATCCCAAGCACGAATAGATCCTGGTCTCAAATTTTGTAGCCATGTTTTAGCTTTATCTTTTAATGAAAAAGGAAAAATTTTTAACCTAATGGTGTTCATGCTACAATTTGAGTCATTATAGGTGTTACAGACCTCCTCAAATTCCCTTAAATGCAAGTATGGATTTTCTAAATCTAAACCATGAAAAGAAGGTAAAAGTTGAATAATGCCTGACTTAAAATTAAAATGAGATGCATCAGGTGGAAATACTATGCATGAGGGTGCACTTGTTCTTGTGGGATTCATGTGGTCTCTAAGTGTTCTAACCCGAATATTCTCATTATTCTCATTATGAAGCGATTGGTTATCTTCTTCGGCCATATTTTCTGAAAATGATGAGGATACCCTACAAAGTCTACCACTTAATGTACGTGACCAAACTCTCATGCACGTGTAAAAAGAGAATAAAAAGAAGAAGAAAACAAAACAAAACAAAAAAAATAAACAAAGTTAGATACAAGAAAAGTGAAAAGAGAGAATAAAATAAATACTATAATTTGTACAAGAATTTACCTCCCCGGCAACGACGCCAAAAACTTGACACGACCAAAAGATTGATGTCTTCTCCCAAGTGTAGGAGTGTCGAAGTAATAAATAACCCGGCAAGACCGGGGTCGAACCATATGGAGGTTAATTGTATAAATTATAAACAACAATAATAATAATAATAATAATCATAATAATCATAATAATAATAATAATAATAATACTAGTAGTAGTAGTAATAATGATAATACCAATAATACTATTAATAATGATAATAATAAAGATGATGAAGAAGAAGAAGCTGATGAGAACTTTGAGATGGAAGATTAACGTAAGGATTAAACAATGATAACAACAAATGTCAATGTTAGAGGATCCACTAATGGTATTTCAAACAAGTATAGTATAAACTTTTTTTATTCAATTGGAAACCACACACAAAGGAGATTCCAATCAGATTATAAATTGTTAACATGATTACATTAGTTATCTTATTTGAATAATGCTAATACTTGTAAATGTTGTCAGGCATTCATGATTATAACTTATGTTAACAACAAATCAAGTTCCTTTCATAGCTCAGGTGTCGGTTATACCATACAGTATGGGCTATGAAAGTGCCAAGTATTTGTTGTACCAAGTGTTATACAACATAAATCTAGATTAACCATTTAACAAGCAAAGTATTAAAAGTGAACAAGATAACAAATATAAAGCATGTTAGTATCCAACATTAAGGTCCATGTTAAGTTTATATTATACTTATTCTTACACCATTAGTGTATCCTTTTCACCTTGACATAATTAACTTAGCAACACATAATGAAAGAAAGAAACATAAATAAACAAGGAAAGGAAATGAAAAGCATAAGCAAGAAATTAATATAAGCAAAACTTAAGCATTACAAAATATAAAGAGAGAGCAAGAGCATGATCTTGATCTGAACACCAAGATGTCTAAATACATGGTAAATGCCTCCTTTTATAGGCTAAAATTCGGAACTATTGATTTGTTGACTAATTGATGAGTGAGTGGCCACATCTTGACTTGGTGACAATTCTTATCTTCTTGTCTGCCAAAAACATCATTGATAACGTCATAATTTGAACAGACTTCAATCATGAAAGTTCTAGGGAATTGTCTCATCTTTCCAGGGTAACAATTTGAGATCATTTGGACTTCTAGAACTCGACATATGGGCTGAACATTGAATAGTGTCTGGGATGCAGGACAGATTCGGACTTCTTCATTGTGGCTACAATTTGGACTTGAAAAATGCCTTGTTAAATCTTGGACTCCCCATGAAAGTTGTAGGCCTATGTCTTAGCTTTCCATCCATATAAGGCAGACCTAAATCCGAGATCTACAACTCCAGATATGACCCGATTACCGAACAGTGTTCCAGTTTGGACTGCACCAACATCTCTTTTCTAAGTTTGGCCATCTTTCTGTCCTTTCAATTTCAGTACTTCAACTCATCAATCAATTCTTTCATTTATGTGATAGGCCTGCATTTAAGATGAACATTTACCATAAATTAAAGGTATCTTATATTATTAGATATGTTAGTATAAAACATGTTTTAGTTAAGGAGTTATTGATACTTCAAGTGCAAAATGATGATATAGAACCTTGATAAAAATGCACTTTTAAATACTAATCAAATAACAGCTCAAAAGGGCTCTAACTTTTGATCCGATCGTTAGATACTACTCAAATTTTTACAGTAGTTTCCGGAGGCTGTTTTCCTCGTTGTAACAATGAAATCGCTACTAGGTGAAGAGGACGTCTCGTCGTGCCAAACCACCATAAGGGTTCAAAAGCGCTTTAACTTTTGATCTAACCGTTGGATCACTCCAGAATTTTTACAGGATATTCTGGAGGCCATTTTCCTTGTAGTAGATGTGGAATCTCTACTCTATGAAGCGAACGTACGGTCGTGCCAGACTAGAATAAGGGCTCAAAACAGGCTCTAACTTTTGATCTGACCGTTGGATCGTGCTTAAATGTTTACACTACTTTCCGGAGGCTGTTTTTCTTGTGGTAGCTACGGAATCTCTACAAGGTGAAGAGGAGGTCTCGTCGTGCAAGATCAGCGTAACGGCTCAAAAGCACCTTAACTTTTGATTATACCGTTGGATCACTCCCGAATTTTTAGAGGTGTTTCTGGAGGCCATTTTCCTTGTAGTAGCTATCGAATCTCTACTATATGAGGCGAACGTCCGGTCGCGCCAGACCAGAGTAACGGCTCCAAAGGGCTTTAACTTTTGATCCGACCGTTGGATCGTGCTCAAATTTTAACAATTTCAGATGCTGTTTTCCTTGTGGTAGCATTGGAATCGCTTTAGGTGAAGAGCTGGTCTCGTCGTGCCAGACCAATTTAACGGCTCAAAAGCACCTTAACTTTTCATCTGACAGTTGGATCACTCCTGAATTTTTACAAGAGTTTCTGGAGGCCATTTTCATTGTAGTAGCAATGGAATCTCTACTCTGTGAAGCGATCGTCCGGTCGCGCCAGACTAAAGTAACAACTTAAAAGGACTCTAACTTTTGATTCGACCGTTGGATCGTGCTTAAATATTTATAGTAGTTTCAGGAGGCTGTTTTCCTTGTGGTAGCAATGGAATCGCTACTAGGTGAAGAGCACGTGTCGTCGTGCCACACCATTATAAGGGCTTAAAAGCGCCTTAACTTTTGATCAGACCGTTGGATCACTCCCGAATTTTTACAGGAGTTTCTGGATGCCATTTTCCTTGTTGTAGCTATGGAATCTCTATTATGTGAAGCGAACGTCCAGTTCACCAGACTAGAATAACAGCTTGAAAGGGCTCTAACTTTTGATCTGACCGTTGGATCACTCCCGAATTTTTACAGGAGTTTATGGAGGTCATTTTCCTTGTAGTAGCTATGGAATCTCTACTATGAGTAGCGAACATCCGGTCGCGCCAGACCAGAGTAACGGCTTAAAAGAGCTCTAACTTTTGATCCGACCTTTGGATCGTGCTCAAATTTTAACAGTTGCGGATGTTGTTTTCCTTGTGGTAGCATTGGAATTGCTACTAGGGGAAGTGCTGGTCTCGTCGTGCAAGACCAGCGTAACGGCTCAAAAGCGCCTTCACTTTTCATCCGACCGTTGGATAACTCCTGAATTTTTACAGGAGTTTCTGGAGGCCATTTTCCTTGTAGAAGTTATGGAATCTCTACTATGTGAAGCAAACATCCGGTCACGCTAGACTAGAGTAACGCCATAAAAGGGCTCTAACTTTTGATCCGACTGTTGGATCGTGCTCAAATTTTAACAGTTTCGTATGTTGTTTTCCTTGTGGTTACATTGGAATTGCTACTCGGGGAAGAGCTGATCTCGTCGTGCCAGACCAGCGTAACGGCTCAAAAGCGCCTTCACTTTTCATCCGACCGTTGGATAACTCCTGAATTTTTACAGGAGTTTCTAGAGGCCATTTTCCATGTAGTAACTATGGAATCTCTACTCTGTGAAGCAAACATCCGGTCGCGCCAGACTAGAGTAACGCCTCAAAAGGGCTCTAACTTTTGATCCGACCGTTGGATTGTGCTCAAATTTTAACAGTAGTTTCCGCATGTTGTTTTCCTTGGGGTAACATTGGAGTCGCTACTAGGGGAAGAGCTGGTCTCGTCATGCCAGACCATTATAAGGGCTCAAAAGCGTCTTAACGTTTCATCCAACTGTTGGATAACTCCTGAATTTTTACAGGAGTTTCTGGAGGCCATTTTCCATGTAGTAACTCTGGAATCTCTACTCTGTGAAGCGAACCTCCGGTCGCGCCAGACTAAAGTAACGCCTTAAAAGGGCTCTAACTTTTGCTCCGTCCATTGGATCGTGCTCAAATTTTACAGCAGTTTCCGGAGGCTGTTTTCCTTGTGGTAGCCATGGAATCGCTACTCGGTGAAGAGGAGGTGTAGTCACGCCAGATTAGAGTAATAGCTTAAAAGGACTCTAACTTTTGGTCCTACTGTTGGATCGTGCTCAAATTTTAACAGTATTTTCCGGATGCTGTTTTCCTTGTGGTAGCATTGGAATCGCTACTAGGAGAAGAGCTGGTCTCGTCGTGCCAGACCATTATAAGGGCTCAAAAGCGCCTTAACTTTTCATCCGACCGTTGGATAACTCTTGAATTTTTACAGGAGTTTCTGGAGGCCATTTTCCATGTAGTAACTATGGAATCTCTACTATGTGAAGCGAACATCCGGTCACGCCAGACTAGAGTAACGCTTCAAAAGGGCTCTAACTTTTGATCCGACCGTTGGATCGTTCTTAAATTTTTACAGGAGTTTCTGGAGTCTGTTTTCCTTGTGGTAGCATTGGAATCGCTACTCGGTGAAGAGGAGGTGTAGTCACGCCAGATCAGAGTAACAGCTTAAAAGGACTCTAACTTTTGGTCCGACCGTTGGATCGTGCTTAAATTTTAACAGTATTTTCCGGATGCTGTTTTCCCTGTGGTAGGTTTGGAATCCCTACTAGATGAAGAGCTGGTCTCGTCGTGCCAAACCAGCGTAACAGCTCAAAAGCGCCTTAACTTTTGATCATACCGTTGGATCACTCCCGAATGTTTACAGGAGTTTCTAGAAGCCATTTTCCTTGAAGTATCTATGGAATCTCTACTCTGTGAAGCGATCGTCCTGTCGCGCCAGACCAAAGTAACAACTTAAAAGGGCTCTAACTTTTGATTCGACCATTGGATTGTGCTCAAATTTTTACAGTAGTTTCCGGAGGCTGTTTTCCTTGTGGTAGCATTGGAATCGCTACTCGGTGAAGAGCACGTGTCGTCGTGCCAGACCATTATAAGTGCTCAAAAGCGCCTTAACTTTTGATCAGACCGTTGGATCACTCCCGAATTTTTACAGGAGTTTCTGGAGGCCATTTTCCTTGTTGTAGCTATGGAATCTCTACTATGTGAAGCGAACGTCTAGTCCGCCAAACTAGAATAACGGCTCAAAAGGTCTCTAACTTTTGATCCGACCGTTTGATCGTGCTCAAATGTTTACAGTGGTTTCCGGAGACTATTTTCCTTATGGTAGCGATGGAATCGCTACTAGGTGAAGAGGAGGTCTCGTCATGCCAGACCATCGTAATGACTCAAAAGCGCCTTGACTTTTGATCATACCGTTGGATCACTCCCGAAATTTTACAAGAGTTTTCGGACGCCATTTTCCTTGTAGTAGCTATGGAATCTCTACTCTGTGAAGTGAACGTCCTGTCGCGCAAGACTAGAATAACACCTCAAAAAGGCTCTAAGTTTTGATCCGACCGTTGGATCGTGCCCAAATATTTACAGTAGTGTATGTAGGCTTTTTTCCTTGTGTAGCCATGGAATCGCTACTCGGTGAAGAGGAGGTGTCGTCGTGCCAGACCATTGTAAGGGCTCAAAAGTGCCATAACTTTTGATCCGACTGTTGGATCACTCCCGAGTTTTTCCAGGAGTTTTTGGAGGCCATTTTCCTTGTAGTAGTTATGGAATCTCTACTATGTGAAGCGAACATCCGATCACGCCAGACCAGAGTAACGGCTTAAAAGGGCTCTAACTTTTGATCCGACCGTTGGATCGAGCTCAAATTTTAACAGTTCCGGATTTGTTTTCCTTGTGGTAGCATTGGTATTGCTACTAGGGGAAGAGCTGGTGTAGTCATGCCAGACCAGCGTAACGGCTCAAAAGCGCCTTCACTTTTCCTCCGACCGTTGGATAACTCCTGAATTTTTACAGGAGTTTCTAGATGCCATTTTCCTTGTAGTAGTTATGGAATCTCTACTATGTGAAGCGAACATCCAGTCGTGCCAGACCAGAGTAACGACTTAAAAGGGCTCTAACTTTTGATCCGACCGTTGGATGGTGCTCAAATTTTAACAGTTCCGGATGCTGTTTTCCTTGTGGTAGCATTGGAATTGCTACTAGGGGAAGAGTTGGTTTCATCGTGCCAGACCAGCGTAACGGCTCAAAAGCGCCTTCACTTTTCATCCGATCGTTGGATAACTCCTGAATTTTTACAGGAGTTTCTAGAGGCCATTTTCCATGTAGTAACTATGGAATCTCTACTCTGTGAAGCAAACATCCGGTCGCGCCAGACTAGAGTAACGCCTCAAAAGGGCTCTAACTTTTGATCCGACCATTGGATCGTGCTCAAATTTTAACAGTAGTTTCCGCATGCTGTTTTCCTTGTGGTAGCATTGGAGTCGCTACTAGGGGAAGAGCTGGTCTCGTTGTGCCAGACCATTATAAGGGCTCAAAAACGCCTTAACGTTTCATCCGACCGTTGGATAACTCCTAAATTTTTACAGGAGTTTCTGGAGTCCATTTTCCATGTAGTAACTATGGAATCTCTACTCTGTGAAGCAAGCATCCGGTCGCGCCAGACTACAGTAACGCCGCAAAAGGGATCTAACTTTTGATCCAACCGTTGGATCGTGCTCAAATTTTAACAGTACTTTCCGCATGCTGTTTTCCTTGTGGTAGCATTGGAGTCGCTACTAGGGGAAGAGCTGGTCTCGTCGTGCCAGACCATTATAGGGCTCAAAAATGCCTTAACGTTTCATCCGACCGTTCGATAACTCTTGAATTTTTACAGGAGTTTCTGAAGGCCATTTTCCATGTAGTAACTATGGAATCTCTACTATGTGAAGCAAACATCCGGTCGCGCCAGACTAGAGTAACGCCTCAAAAGGGCTCTAACTTTTGATCCGACCGTTGGATCGTGCTTAAATTTTAACAGTAGTTTCTGCATGTTGTTTTCCTTGTGGTAGCATTGGAATTGCTACTAGGAGAAGAGCTGGTCTCGTCGTGCCAGACCATTATAAGGGCTCAAAAGCGCCTTAACTTTTCATCTGACCGTTGGATAACTCCTGAATTTTTACAGGAGTTTCTGGAGGCCATTTTCCATGTAGTAACTATGGAATCTCTACTATGTGAAGCGAACATCCGGCCGCGCCAGACTAGAGTAACGCCTCAAAAGGGCTCTAACTTTTGATCCGACGACCGTTGGATCATTCTCAAATTTTTACAGGAGTTTCTGGAGTCTGTTTTCCTTGTGGTAGCATTGGAATCGCTACTCGGTGAAGAGGAGGTGTAGTCATGCCAGATCAGAGTAACAGCTTAAAAGGACTCTAACTTTTGGTCCGACCGTTGGATCGTGCTCAAATTTTAACAGTATTTTCTGGATGCTGTTTTCCATGCGGTAGGTTTGGAATCCCTACTAGATGAAGCGCTGGTCTCGTCGTGCCAAACCAGCGTAACAGCTCAAAAGCGCCTTAACTTTTGATCATACCGTTGGATCACTCCCGAATGTTTACAGGAGTTTCTAGAAGCCATTTTCCTTGAAGTATCTATGGAATCTCTACTCTGTGAAGCGATCGTCCTGTCGCGCCAGACCAAAGTAACAACTTAAAAGGGCTCTAACTTTTGATTCGACCATTGGATTGTGCTCAAATTTTTACAGTAGTTTCCGGAGGCTGTTTTCCTTGTGGTAGCCATGGAATCGCTACTCGGTGAAGAGCACGTGTCGTCGTGCCAGACCATTATAAGTGCTCAAAAGCGCCTTAACTTTTGATCAGACCGTTGGATCACTCCCGAATTTTTACAGGAGTTTCTGGAGGCCATTTTCCTTGTAGTAGTTATGGAATCTCTACTATGTGAAGCGAACATCCGGCCGCGCCAGACTAGAGTAACGCCTCAAAAGGGCTCTAACTTTCGATCCGACGACCGTTGGATCATTCTCAAATTTTTACAGGAGTTTCTGGAGTCTGTTTTCCTTGTGGTAGCATTGGAATCGCTACTCGGTGAAGAGGAGGTGTAGTCATGCCAGATCAGAGTAACAGCTTAAAAGGACTCTAACTTTTGGTCCGACCGTTGGATCGTGCTCAAATTTTAGCAGTATTTTCCGGATGCTGTTTTCCATGCGGTAGGTTTGGAATCCCTACTAGATGAAGCGCTGGTCTCGTCGTGCCAAACCAGCGTAACAGCTCAAAAGCGCCTTAACTTTTTATCATACCATTGGATCACTCCAGAATTTTTACAGGAGTTTCTGGAAGCCATTTTCCTTGTAGTAACTATGGAATCTCTACTCTGTGAAGCGATCGTCCTGTCGCGCCAGACCAAAGTAACAACTTAAAAGGGCTCTAACTTTTGATTCGACCATTGAATTGTGCTCAAATTTTTACAGTAGTTTCCGGAGGCTGTTTTCCTTGTGGTAGCCATGGAATCGCTACTCGGTGAAGAGCACGTGTCGTCGTGCCAGACCATTATAAGTGCTCAAAAGCGCCTTAACTTTTGATCAGACCGTTGGATCACTCCCGAATTTTTACAGGAGTTTCTGGAGGCCATTTTCCTTGTAGTAGTTATGGAATCTCTACTATGTGAAGCGAACATCCGGCCGCGCCAGACTAGAGTAACGCCTCAAAAGGGCTCTAACTTTCGATCCGACGACCGTTGGATCATTCTCAAATTTTTACAGGAGTTTCTGGAGTCTGTTTACCTTGTGGTAGCATTGGAATCGCTACTCGGTGAAGAGGAGGTGTAGTCATGCCAGATCAGAGTAACAGCTTAAAAGGACTCTAACTTTTGGTCCGACCGTTGGATCGTGCTCAAATTTTAACAGTATTTTCCGGATGCTGTTTTCCATGCGGTAGGTTTGGAATCCCTACTAGATGAAGCGCTGGTCTCGTCGTGCCAAACCAGCGTAACAGCTCAAAAGCGCCTTAACTTTTTATCATACCATTGGATCACTCCAGAATTTTTACAGGAGTTTCTGGAAGCCATTTTCCTTGTAGTAACTATGGAATCTCTACTCTGTGAAGCGATCGTCCTGTCGCGCCAGACCAAAGTAACAACTTAAAAGGGCTCTAACTTTTGATTCGACCATTGAATTGTGCTCAAATTTTTACAGTAGTTTCCGGAGGCTGTTTTCCTTGTGGTAGCCATGGAATCGCTACTCGGTGAAGAGCACGTGTCGTCGTGCCAGACCATTATAAGTGCTCAAAAGCGCCTTAACTTTTGATCAGACCGTTGGATCACTCCCGAATTTTTACAGGAGTTTCTGGAGGCCATTTTCCTTGTAGTAGTTATGGAATCTCTACTATGTGAAGCGAACATCCGGCCGCGCCAGACTAGAGTAACGCCTCAAAAGGGCTCTAACTTTCGATCCGACGACCGTTGGATCATTCTCAAATTTTTACAGGAGTTTCTGGAGTCTGTTTTCCTTGTGGTAGCATTGGAATCGCTACTCGGTGAAGAGGAGGTGTAGTCATGCCAGATCAGAGTAACAGCTTAAAAGGACTCTAACTTTTGGTCCGACCGTTGGATCGTGCTCAAATTTTAACAGTATTTTCCGGATGCTGTTTTCCATGCGGTAGGTTTGGAATCCCTACTAGATGAAGCGCTGGTCTCGTCGTGCCAAACCAGCGTAACAGCTCAAAAGCGCCTTAACTTTTTATCATACCATTGGATCACTCCAGAATTTTTACAGGAGTTTCTGGAAGCCATTTTCCTTGTAGTAACTATGGAATCTCTACTCTGTGAAGCGATCGTCCTGTCGCGCCAGACCAAAGTAACAACTTAAAAGGGCTCTAACTTTTGATTCGACCATTGAATTGTGCTCAAATTTTTACAGTAGTTTCCGGAGGCTGTTTTCCTTGTGGTAGCCATGGAATCGCTACTCGGTGAAGAGCACGTGTCGTCGTGCCAGACCATTATAAGTGCTCAAAAGCGCCTTAACTTTTGATCAGACCGTTGGATCACTCCCGAATTTTTACAGGAGTTTCTGGAGGCCATTTTCCTTGTAGTAGTTATGGAATCTCTACTATGTGAAGCGAACATCCGGCCGCGCCAGACTAGAGTAACGCCTCAAAAGGGCTCTAACTTTCGATCCGACGACCGTTGGATCATTCTCAAATTTTTACAGGAGTTTCTGGAGTCTGTTTTCCTTGTGGTAGCATTGGAATCGCTACTCGGTGAAGAGGAGGTGTAGTCATGCCAGATCAGAGTAACAGCTTAAAAGGACTCTAACTTTTGGTCCGACCGTTGGATCGTGCTCAAATTTTAACAGTATTTTCCGGATGCTGTTTTCCATGCGGTAGGTTTGGAATCCCTACTAGATGAAGCGCTGGTCTCGTCGTGCCAAACCAGCGTAACAGCTCAAAAGCGCCTTAACTTTTTATCATACCATTGGATCACTCCAAAATTTTTACAGGAGTTTCTGGAAGCCATTTTCCTTGTAGTAACTATGGAATCTCTACTCTGTGAAGCGATCGTCCTGTCGCGCCAGACCAAAGTAACAACTTAAAAGGGCTCTAACTTTTGATTCGACCATTGAATTGTGCTCAAATTTTTACAGTAGTTTCCGGAGGCTGTTTTCCTTGTGGTAGCCATGGAATCGCTACTCGGTGAAGAGCACGTGTCGTCGTGCCAGACCATTATAAGTGCTCAAAAGCGCCTTAACTTTTGATCAGACCGTTGGATCACTCCCGAATTTTTACAGGAGTTTCTGGAGGCCATTTTCCTTGTAGTAGTTATGGAATCTCTACTATGTGAAGCGAACATCCGGCCGCGCCAGACTAGAGTAACGCCTCAAAAGGGCTCTAACTTTCGATCCGACGACCGTTGGATCATTCTCAAATTTTTACAGGAGTTTCTGGAGTCTGTTTTCCTTGTGGTAGCATTGGAATCGCTACTCGGTGAAGAGGAGGTGTAGTCATGCCAGATCAGAGTAACAGCTTAAAAGGACTCTAACTTTTGGTCCGACCGTTGGATCGTGCTCAAATTTTAACAGTATTTTCCGGATGCTGTTTTCCATGCGGTAGGTTTGGAATCCCTACTAGATGAAGCGCTGGTCTCGTCGTGCCAAACCAGCGTAACAGCTCAAAAGCGCCTTAACTTTTTATCATACCATTGGATCACTCCAGAATTTTTACAGGAGTTTCTGGAAGCCATTTTCCTTGTAGTAACTATGGAATCTCTACTCTGTGAAGCGATCGTCCTGTCGCGCCAGACCAAAGTAACAACTTAAAAGGGCTCTAACTTTTGATTCGACCATTGAATTGTGCTCAAATTTTTACAGTAGTTTCCGGAGGCTGTTTTCCTTGTGGTAGCCATGGAATCGCTACTCGGTGAAGAGCACGTGTCGTCGTGCCAGACCATTATAAGTGCTCAAAAGCGCCTTAACTTTTGATCAGACCGTTGGATCACTCCCGAATTTTTACAGGAGTTTCTGGAGGCCATTTTCCTTGTAGTAGTTATGGAATCTCTACTATGTGAAGCGAACATCCGGCCGCGCCAGACTAGAGTAACGCCTCAAAAGGGCTCTAACTTTCGATCCGACGACCGTTGGATCATTCTCAAATTTTTACAGGAGTTTCTGGAGTCTGTTTACCTTGTGGTAGCATTGGAATCGCTACTCGGTGAAGAGGAGGTGTAGTCATGCCAGATCAGAGTAACAGCTTAAAAGGACTCTAACTTTTGGTCCGACCGTTGGATCGTGCTCAAATTTTAACAGTATTTTCCGGATGCTGTTTTCCATGCGGTAGGTTTGGAATCCCTACTAGATGAAGCGCTGGTCTCGTCGTGCCAAACCAGCGTAACAGCTCAAAAGCGCCTTAACTTTTTATCATACCATTGGATCACTCCAGAATTTTTACAGGAGTTTCTGGAAGCCATTTTCCTTGTAGTAACTATGGAATCTCTACTCTGTGAAGCGATCGTCCTGTCGCGCCAGACCAAAGTAACAACTTAAAAGGGCTCTAACTTTTGATTCGACCATTGAATTGTGCTCAAATTTTTACAGTAGTTTCCGGAGGCTGTTTTCCTTGTGGTAGCCATGGAATCGCTACTCGGTGAAGAGCACGTGTCGTCGTGCCAGACCATTATAAGTGCTCAAAAGCGCCTTAACTTTTGATCAGACCGTTGGATCACTCCCGAATTTTTACAGGAGTTTCTGGAGGCCATTTTCCTTGTAGTAGTTATGGAATCTCTACTATGTGAAGCGAACATCCGGCCGCGCCAGACTAGAGTAACGCCTCAAAAGGGCTCTAACTTTCGATCCGACGACCATTGGATCATTCTCAAATTTTTACAGGAGTTTCTGGAGTCTGTTTTCCTTGTGGTAGCATTGGAATCGCTACTCGGTGAAGAGGAGGTGTAGTCATGCCAGATCAGAGTAACAGCTTAAAAGGACTCTAACTTTTGGTCCGACCGTTGGATCGTGCTCAAATTTTAACAGTATTTTCCGGATGCTGTTTTCCATGCGGTAGGTTTGGAATCCCTACTAGATGAAGCGCTGGTCTCGTCGTGCCAAACCAGCGTAACAGCTCAAAAGCGCCTTAACTTTTTATCATACCATTGGATCACTCCAGAATTTTTACAGGAGTTTCTGGAAGCCATTTTCCTTGTAGTAACTATGGAATCTCTACTCTGTGAAGCGATCGTCCTGTCGCGCCAGACCAAAGTAACAACTTAAAAGGGCTCTAACTTTTGATTCGACCATTGAATTGTGCTCAAATTTTTACAGTAGTTTCCGGAGGCTGTTTTCCTTGTGGTAGCCATGGAATCGCTACTCGGTGAAGAGCACGTGTCGTCGTGCCAGACCATTATAAGTGCTCAAAAGCGCCTTAACTTTTGATCAGACCGTTGGATCACTCCCGAATTTTTACAGGATTTTCTGGAGGCCATTTTCCTTGTAGTAGTTATGGAATCTCTACTATGTGAAGCGAACATCCGGCCGCGCCAGACTAGAGTAACGCCTCAAAAGGGCTCTAACTTTCGATCCGACGACCGTTGGATCATTCTCAAATTTTTACAGGAGTTTCTGGAGTCTGTTTACCTTGTGGTAGCATTGGAATCGCTACTCGGTGAAGAGGAGGTGTAGTCATGCCAGATCAGAGTAACAGCTTAAAAGGACTCTAACTTTTGGTCCGACCGTTGGATCGTGCTCAAATTTTAACAGTATTTTCCGGATGCTGTTTTCCATGCGGTAGGTTTGGAATCCCTACTAGATGAAGCGCTGGTCTCGTCGTGCCAAACCAGCGTAACAGCTCAAAAGCGCCTTAACTTTTTATCATACCATTGGATCACTCCAGAATTTTTACAGGAGTTTCTGGAAGCCATTTTCCTTGTAGTAACTATGGAATCTCTACTCTGTGAAGCGATCGTCCTGTCGCGCCAGACCAAAGTAACAACTTAAAAGGGCTCTAACTTTTGATTCGACCATTGAATTGTGCTCAAATTTTTACAGTAGTTTCCGGAGGCTGTTTTCCTTGTGGTAGCCATGGAATCGCTACTCGGTGAAGAGCACGTGTCGTCGTGCCAGACCATTATAAGTGCTCAAAAGCGCCTTAACTTTTGATCAGACCGTTGGATCACTCCCGAATTTTTACAGGAGTTTCTGGAGGCCATTTTCCTTGTAGTAGTTATGGAATCTCTACTATGTGAAGCGAACATCCGGCCGCGCCAGACTAGAGTAACGCCTCAAAAGGGCTCTAACTTTCGATCCGACGACCGTTGGATCATTCTCAAATTTTTACAGGAGTTTCTGGAGTCTGTTTTCCTTGTGGTAGCATTGGAATCGCTACTCGGTGAAGAGGAGGTGTAGTCATGCCAGATCAGAGTAACAGCTTAAAAGGACTCTAACTTTTGGTCCGACCGTTGGATCGTGCTCAAATTTTAACAGTATTTTCCGGATGCTGTTTTCCATGCGGTAGGTTTGGAATCCCTACTAGATGAAGCGCTGGTCTCGTCGTGCCAAACCAGCGTAACAGCTCAAAAGCGCCTTAACTTTTTATCATACCATTGGATCACTCCAGAATTTTTACAGGAGTTTCTGGAAGCCATTTTCCTTGTAGTAACTATGGAATCTCTACTCTGTGAAGCGATCGTCCTGTCGCGCCAGACCAAAGTAACAACTTAAAAGGGCTCTAACTTTTGATTCGACCATTGAATTGTGCTCAAATTTTTACAGTAGTTTCCGGAGGCTGTTTTCCTTGTGGTAGCCATGGAATCGCTACTCGGTGAAGAGCACGTGTCGTCGTGCCAGACCATTATAAGTGCTCAAAAGCGCCTTAACTTTTGATCAGACCGTTGGATCACTCCCGAATTTTTACAGGATTTTCTGGAGGCCATTTTCCTTGTAGTAGTTATGGAATCTCTACTATGTGAAGCGAACATCCGGCCGCGCCAGACTAGAGTAACGCCTCAAAAGGGCTCTAACTTTCGATCCGACGACCGTTGGATCATTCTCAAATTTTTACAGGAGTTTCTGGAGTCTGTTTTCCTTGTGGTAGCATTGGAATCGCTACTCGGTGAAGAGGAGGTGTAGTCATGCCAGATCAGAGTAACAGCTTAAAAGGACTCTAACTTTTGGTCCGACCGTTGGATCGTGCTCAAATTTTAACAGTATTTTCCGGATGCTGTTTTCCATGCGGTAGGTTTGGAATCCCTACTAGATGAAGCGCTGGTCTCGTCGTGCCAAACCAGCGTAACAGCTCAAAAGCGCCTTAACTTTTTATCATACCATTGGATCACTCCAGAATTTTTACAGGAGTTTCTGGAAGCCATTTTCCTTGTAGTAACTATGGAATCTCTACTCTGTGAAGCGATCGTCCTGTCGCGCTAGACCAAAGTAACAACTTAAAAGGGCTCTAACTTTTGATTCGACCATTGAATTGTGCTCAAATTTTTACAGTAGTTTCCGGAGGCTGTTTTCCTTGTGGTAGCCATGGAATCGCTACTCGGTGAAGAGCACGTGTCGTCGTGCCAGACCATTATAAGTGCTCAAAAGCGCCTTAACTTTTGATCAGACCGTTGGATCACTCCCGAATTTTTACAGGAGTTTCTGGAGGCCATTTTCCTTGTAGTAGTTATGGAATCTCTACTATGTGAAGCGAACATCCGGCCGCGCCAGACTAGAGTAACGCCTCAAAAGGGCTCTAACTTTCGATCCGACGACCGTTGGATCATTCTCAAATTTTTACAGGAGTTTCTGGAGTCTGTTTTCCTTGTGGTAGCATTGGAATCGCTACTCGGTGAAGAGGAGGTGTAGTCATGCCAGATCAGAGTAACAGCTTAAAAGGACTCTAACTTTTGGTCCGACCGTTGGATCGTGCTCAAATTTTAACAGTATTTTCCGGATGCTGTTTTCCATGCGGTAGGTTTGGAATCCCTACTAGATGAAGCGCTGGTCTCGTCGTGCCAAACCAGCGTAACAGCTCAAAAGCGCCTTAACTTTTTATCATACCATTGGATCACTCCAGAATTTTTACAGGAGTTTCTGGAAGCCATTTTCCTTGTAGTAACTATGGAATCTCTACTCTGTGAAGCGATCGTCCTGTCGCGCCAGACCAAAGTAACAACTTAAAAGGGCTCTAACTTTTGATTCGACCATTGAATTGTGCTCAAATTTTTACAGTAGTTTCCGGAGGCTGTTTTCCTTGTGGTAGCCATGGAATCGCTACTCGGTGAAGAGCACGTGTCGTCGTGCCAGACCATTATAAGTGCTCAAAAGCGCCTTAACTTTTGATCAGACCGTTGGATCACTCCCGAATTTTTACAGGAGTTTCTGGAGGCCATTTTCCTTGTAGTAGTTATGGAATCTCTACTATGTGAAGCGAACATCCGGCCGCGCCAGACTAGAGTAACGCCTCAAAAGGGCTCTAACTTTCGATCCGACGACCGTTGGATCATTCTCAAATTTTTACAGGAGTTTCTGGAGTCTGTTTACCTTGTGGTAGCATTGGAATCGCTACTCGGTGAAGAGGAGGTGTAGTCATGCCAGATCAGAGTAACAGCTTAAAAGGACTCTAACTTTTGGTCCGACCGTTGGATCGTGCTCAAATTTTAACAGTATTTTCCGGATGCTGTTTTCCATGCGGTAGGTTTGGAATCCCTACTAGATGAAGCGCTGGTCTCGTCGTGCCAAACCAGCGTAACAGCTCAAAAGCGCCTTAACTTTTTATCATACCATTGGATCACTCCAGAATTTTTACAGGAGTTTCTGGAAGCCATTTTCCTTGTAGTAACTATGGAATCTCTACTCTGTGAAGCGATCGTCCTGTCGCGCCAGACCAAAGTAACAACTTAAAAGGGCTCTAACTTTTGATTCGACCATTGAATTGTGCTCAAATTTTTACAGTAGTTTCCGGAGGCTGTTTTCCTTGTGGTAGCCATGGAATCGCTACTCGGTGAAGAGCACGTGTCGTCGTGCCAGACCATTATAAGTGCTCAAAAGCGCCTTAACTTTTGATCAGACCGTTGGATCACTCCCGAATTTTTACAGGAGTTTCTGGAGGCCATTTTCCTTGTAGTAGTTATGGAATCTCTACTATGTGAAGCGAACATCCGGCCGCGCCAGACTAGAGTAACGCCTCAAAAGGGCTCTAACTTTCGATCCGACGACCGTTGGATCATTCTCAAATTTTTACAGGAGTTTCTGGAGTCTGTTTTCCTTGTGGTAGCATTGGAATCGCTACTCGGTGAAGAGGAGGTGTAGTCATGCCAGATCAGAGTAACAGCTTAAAAGGACTCTAACTTTTGGTCCGACCGTTGGATCGTGCTCAAATTTTAACAGTATTTTCCGGATGCTGTTTTCCATGCGGTAGGTTTGGAATCCCTACTAGATGAAGCGCTGGTCTCGTCGTGCCAAACCAGCGTAACAGCTCAAAAGCGCCTTAACTTTTTATCATACCATTGGATCACTCCAGAATTTTTACAGGAGTTTCTGGAAGCCATTTTCCTTGTAGTAACTATGGAATCTCTACTCTGTGAAGCGATCGTCCTGTCGCGCCAGACCAAAGTAACAACTTAAAAGGGCTCTAACTTTTGATTCGACCATTGAATTGTGCTCAAATTTTTACAGTAGTTTCCGGAGGCTGTTTTCCTTGTGGTAGCCATGGAATCGCTACTCGGTGAAGAGCACGTGTCGTCGTGCCAGACCATTATAAGTGCTCAAAAGCGCCTTAACTTTTGATCAGACCGTTGGATCACTCCCGAATTTTTACAGGATTTTCTGGAGGCCATTTTCCTTGTAGTAGTTATGGAATCTCTACTATGTGAAGCGAACATCCGGCCGCGCCAGACTAGAGTAACGCCTCAAAAGGGCTCTAACTTTCGATCCGACGACCGTTGGATCATTCTCAAATTTTTACAGGAGTTTCTGGAGTCTGTTTTCCTTGTGGTAGCATTGGAATCGCTACTCGGTGAAGAGGAGGTGTAGTCATGCCAGATCAGAGTAACAGCTTAAAAGGACTCTAACTTTTGGTCCGACCGTTGGATCGTGCTCAAATTTTAGCAGTATTTTCCGGATGCTGTTTTCCATGCGGTAGGTTTGGAATCCCTACTAGATGAAGCGCTGGTCTCGTCGTGCCAAACCAGCGTAACAGCTCAAAAGCGCCTTAACTTTTTATCATACCATTGGATCACTCCAGAATTTTTACAGGAGTTTCTGGAAGCCATTTTCCTTGTAGTAACTATGGAATCTCTACTCTGTGAAGCGATCGTCCTGTCGCGCCAGACCAAAGTAACAACTTAAAAGGGCTCTAACTTTTGATTCGACCATTGAATTGTGCTCAAATTTTTACAGTAGTTTCCGGAGGCTGTTTTCCTTGTGGTAGCCATGGAATCGCTACTCGGTGAAGAGCACGTGTCGTCGTGCCAGACCATTATAAGTGCTCAAAAGCGCCTTAACTTTTGATCAGACCGTTGGATCACTCCCGAATTTTTACAGGAGTTTCTGGAGGCCATTTTCCTTGTAGTAGTTATGGAATCTCTACTATGTGAAGCGAACATCCGGCCGCGCCAGACTAGAGTAACGCCTCAAAAGGGCTCTAACTTTCGATCCGACGACCGTTGGATCATTCTCAAATTTTTACAGGAGTTTCTGGAGTCTGTTTTCCTTGTGGTAGCATTGGAATCGCTACTCGGTGAAGAGGAGGTGTAGTCATGCCAGATCAGAGTAACAGCTTAAAAGGACTCTAACTTTTGGTCCGACCGTTGGATCGTGCTCAAATTTTAACAGTATTTTCCGGATGCTGTTTTCCATGCGGTAGGTTTGGAATCCCTACTAGATGAAGCGCTGGTCTCGTCGTGCCAAACCAGCGTAACAGCTCAAAAGCGCCTTAACTTTTTATCATACCATTGGATCACTCCAGAATTTTTACAGGAGTTTCTGGAAGCCATTTTCCTTGTAGTAACTATGGAATCTCTACTCTGTGAAGCGATCGTCCTGTCGCGCCAGACCAAAGTAACAACTTAAAAGGGCTCTAACTTTTGATTCGACCATTGAATTGTGCTCAAATTTTTATAGTAGTTTCCGGAGGCTGTTTTCCTTGTGGTAGCCATGGAATCGCTACTCGGTGAAGAGCACGTGTCGTCGTGCCAGACCATTATAAGTGCTCAAAAGCGCCTTAACTTTTGATCAGACCGTTGGATCACTCCCGAATTTTTACAGGAGTTTCTGGAGGCCATTTTCCTTGTAGTAGTTATGGAATCTCTACTATGTGAAGCGAACATCCGGCCGCGCCAGACTAGAGTAATGCCTCAAAAGGGCTCTAACTTTTGATCCGACCGTTGGATCGTGCTCAAATTTTTACAGTAGTTTCCGCATGCTGTTTTCCTTGTGGTAGCATTGGAGTCGCTACTAGGGGAAGAGCTGGTCTCGTCGTGCCAGACCATTATAAGGGCTCAAAAGCACCTTAACGTTTCGTCCGACCGTTGGATAACTCTTGAATTTTTACAAGAGTTTCTGGAGGCCATTTTCCATGTGGTAACTATGGAATCTCTACTTTGTAAAGCGAACATCCAGTCGCGCCAGACCAGAGTAACACCTCAAAAGGGCTCACTTTTGGTCCGACCGTTGGATCGTGCTCAAATTTTTACAAGAGTTTCCAGAAGCTGTTTTTCTTGTGAAAGCAATGGAATCACTACTAGGTGAAGAGGAGGTCTCGTCATGCCAGACCATCGTAACGGCTCATAAGCGCCTTAACTTTTGATCCGATCGTTGGATCACTCTCGAATTTTCACAGGAGTTTCTGGAGGCCCTTTTCCATGTAGTACCTCTGGAATCTCTACTCTGTGAAGCTAAGGTCCGGTCGCGCCAGACCTGAGTAACGACTCAAAAGTGCTCTAACTTTTGATCTGATCGTTAGATTGTGCTGAAATTTTTACAGTAGTTTCCGGAGGCTGTTTTCCTTGTGGTAGCATTGGAATCGCTACTAGGTGAAGAGGAGGTCTCGTCGTGCCAGACCAGCGTAACGGCTTAAAAGCGCCTTAACTTTTGATCCCACCGTTGGATCACTTCCGAATTTTTACAGGAGTTTCTGGAGGCCATTTTCATTGTAGTATCTACGGAATCTCTACTTTGTGAAGTGAACCTCTGGTCGAGCCACACTAGAGTAACATCTCAAAAGGGCTCTAACTTTTGATCCGGTCGTTGGATTGTGCTCAACGTTTTACGAAAGTTTCCAGAGGCTGTTTTGCTTATAGTAGCCATTGAATCCCTAGTAGGTGAAGAGCAGGTCTCGTCATGCAAGACCAGCGTAACGGCTCAAGAGCGCCTTAAGTTTTGATCATACCGTTGGATCACTCCCATATTTTACAGGAGTCTCTGGAAGCCATTTTCCTTGTAGTAGCTATGGAATCTCTACTCTATAAAGCGAACGTCCGGTCGCGCCATACAAGAGTAACGGCTCAAAAGGGCTCTAACTTTTGGTCTGATCGTTGGATCGTGCTTATATTTTAACAGTAGTTTCTGGATGTTGTTTTCCTTGTGGTAGCATTGGAATCACTACTAGGTGAAGTGCTGGTGTCGTTGTGCCAGACTAGCGTAACGGCTCAAAAGCGCCTTAACTTTTCATCCGACCGTTGGATCACTCCTGAATTTTTGCAGGAGTTTTTGGAGGCCATTTTCCTCGTAGTAGCTATGCAATCTCTATTCTGTGAAGCGAAGGTCCGGTCGCGCCAGACCAGAGTAACGGCTCAAAAGGGCTCTAACTTTTACTCTGACCCTTGGATCATGCTCAAATTTTTACAGAAGTTTCCGGAGGTTGTTTTCCTTGTGGTAGCATTGGAATCACTACTTGGTGAAGAGCAGGTCTTCTCGAGCCACACCAGCATAATGGCTCAAAACCGCCTGAAGTTTTGATCCTACCGTTGGATCACTCCTGAATTTTTACAAGAGTTTCTGGAGGCCATTTTCCTTGTAGTAGTTATGGAATCTGTACTCTGTGAAGCGAATGTCTGATCGCGCCAGACCAGAGTAACGGCTCAAAAAGGCTCTAACTTTTGAACTGACCGTTGATCGTGCTCAAAGTTTTACAGTAGTTTCCAGAGGCTGTTTTCGTTGAGGTAGCAATGGAATCGCAACTAGGTTAAGAGCACGTCTCGTCGTGCCTGATTGTGCATCAAAAGTATCATTAAGTCTCTTATTGTACATATGTATTTATTGTGTTTATTTGGGTTTTTTATAATAATTGATGTGATTTTTAGTAATGAAGTTTCTTTTAATGTTCCGATAGGTTTTTGGAGCTTAAATGAATTATTTTGGAAAATTCAACGTTGGAATTTGAAACAAAGAATTGAAGAGAAATTTAGTTGAAGATTGAAGCAAATCTTGGTTCAAATAAGTGCTCCAAATTTGCCTCAAAAATCAATTCTATTCCAATTCTAGAAAAGAATATCATATGATCTATTTCAAGCCCAAACTTGCCTTATGTTGTGTGCAAACTTCAACCATCAAACACTCAAGGTTTCAATGTCAATCTTAGCCCAAATAATAGGTACATTTGTATCCTTATTTGATGCTTAAATTCAGCCCCAAATCAGCCTCCAAATCAGCCCAAGCACAATCCATGATCTTACATGTCCACACAACAAATAACATTTGATTTATTTTGGGTAATTCATTGATCCAAGAGGGCAAGCACATGGATGGAAAGCTGGAGGGGACATTGTCACATTATTTTAGGTCAACAAGAAGAAAGAGACAGCTCATAAAGGAGGAAGAAAAACATGCACCAAAGTGTTCTCCAAGCTGGCCTGATTTGATTTTCCAGAACACATTTCGGTGTTTTGCCCATGCCTTTTGACTTAGATGTCCAAATGAGCTGTTCTTTAATGATCTGGAAAGCTAATAGAATGGCCTATAAATATGTCTCGAATAGCCATCTCCAGGAGAGGCTTCCAAGAGGGTCGAATTGCTGTCCAAAGTTAGAGTCAGATTTGTGTTAGAATTTTTACTGAAATTGTGTTGTGATCTTCTTTGTAGATTTCAGTTCTTTAGTTTGTAAAACTCATTATTTCAGTTTGATTCAAGTTATTTCATGTTTATTGAAGTGTTCTTATATATAATCATGGTTGGCTAATCTCTTTCTTGGATCCAAATCAAGGATGATGGTGGTTGAGGTGAGTTCTTTAAGATATGAATGAATCTTAATGTTTATCTTCTCATTTTCTTCATGAATGTTTTATTATTGCAAAGAAATTTTAGAAATCATTTAGGTGATGTTATAATCTTGAATTTTTATGCACAAACCTTAGTTTTGGTATAGAGATTGCTTGATTCAATGTCTTACTTAATATGAAAGTACTTGTTTATTCTTAAGCAATAATCAATCTTCATCTTTTTAAACTTCATTGCAATATCTTCCGATCTAATATCACCATCGTTGATATTAGGTTGAGTTATCTTATATATGTTGAAGGAATCACCAATACATCACCATTAAAATTGATTTGGACCAAGATTTACTTTTTCTTGTCATTTAAAATCTAGTTACACTTTTTCATCTTTGAAAACAAATCCATCAATTATTTTCAACCAAGTTATTGTTAATTTAATTTTTTTTGAGTTTTTTTTTTTACCTAGCTTAATTTCCAGATCTAGCTCTTTGTGGATATGACCTTGATCTTACCGAGTTAATTGCTACATCGCACACTCATGCACTTGCGAGTTAAAACAAGCCGATCATAAAAAGCGGTCAAGCAATTTTGGCGCCGTTGTCGGGGAGCTAGCAAGCAAAGGTAACAAATTTATATTTGATTATTGGAAAATAAAAAAAATACATATAAATAAAAAAATCAAATGGCTGGTTTTACCGCCTAAAAAAAAATTTGACCTCAACTTTTCAGATATTGTACTGTGGACTGGACTATTAATTATTGGATTTTGGTTGGTTCAACCATTTTTCTTTTATTGTCTATTCTAATTAGTTTCTAATATTTATTGTTTATATTATAAGGCTGGTTTTACCGCCTCTTGTTTATTTTATTTTATTTTATTTTGTTGTTATTATTTTTCTTATATTTATTTTTCGAAGTGCTTGGCCGGTATTACCGCCTTTTTATTTATTTTATTTTATTTTGTTGTTTTGTTGTGAATATTTTTCTAATATTTATTGTCTGAAGTGCTTGGCCGGTATTACCGCCTTTTTATTCATGCTTGTTATAATTATCTTTTAATGTTTATTGTTGTTAATATTGCTTATTAGTTGGAGTGTGAATTTCTTAATTTGTTGTTTTTTTATTTTTGTGTTATTACTTTATCTTTTACGTTTCATTTACTTTTATTTGCAATCTTCCTTTTCTTTTTCTTTTTCTTTTTTTTTCTCCTTTCCTTTCATATTCATATAATTGTTATATTATTTTTCATCATGGCTAATGTTGAAGATGTAGAGGGTGAAGGGAGTGTTCAAGGTAATGGACCTCCACAATTCAATGATCAACCTAATTTTCAAACTCTTAGGGAGTATCTTCACCCGGCTAGACAAAGTACACCTTCGTGTATTATCTTGCCTCTTAACCAACAAGCTTTCAATTTGAAACCGGGCATGATTCAACTTCTTCCCACATTTCACGGTATGGATTCTGAAAATCCATACATACACATTAAGGACTTTGAAGAGGTATGTAATACTTTTATTGATAGAACATGCACCGAGGAAACCATTCGGCTTAAATTGTTCCCATTCTCTCTAAAGGATAAAGCCAAGCTTTGGCTAAACTCCTTGTGTCCTAGGTCTATGTACATGGAGAGAAATGCAAGCTGAATTTTTGAAAAAATACTTCCCCACTCATAGGACGGCAGCCTTACAACGTCAAATGATGAATTTTTCTTGTAGTCCAAATGAGTCATTTCACCAAGCTTGGGAAAGGTTCAAAGACTTGTTAAATGCATGCCCCCACCATGGTTTTGAGATACAACTCTCTTATCGTAGATTTTAAAAAGCTAGTGTCAACCATGTGTAATGGTGAGTTTTATGACAAAGAACCAAGTGAAGCCTTCAATTTTTTTGATCAATTGGCTGAAAACACAAAGCAATGGGAGACTTCTCTCCCACTTCATGTTGAGTCTAGAAACACCATTTCTCATTCAAGTGGGAAGTTTCAATTGAAAGAGACTGATGACCTCAATGCTAGATTAGCCTCATTGGCTAGGAAAGTAGAGTCTCTTGAGATTAAAAAAGTGCATGTCTTGAGTGAACAACAAGAGGAAAGTTGTGTTGTTTGTGAGAGCAAAAGGCATAGGACAACTGAGTGTCCTACCATTCCAGCCTTCAAGGAAGTGCTATATGGCCAAAGTTCTGATTCAAGTGATGTTAGAAAGCCATTTTCAAACCAAGTAGGCAATCCCTACTCTGAGACCTATAATCCTGGATGGAGGAACCACCCAAATTTTGGATGGAGAAATGAGGGCTCTTCAGTACCTCAAACATTTCAACCTCCAACCCAACCATTTCATGCTCCCACACATAACACGTACCAACCACCTCATAAGAGATCCCTAGAGGATACTCTTCAACAATTCATGCAAACGCAAGGAGGAATCAACAACCAAGCTTACAAATTTCAAGACCAGACCAATAGGACCTTAGATGACATTCAAAGTCAACTAACCAAGTTAACTCAATCACTAAGCATTCAAGAGAAGGGAAAGATCCCAGCTCAACCAATGCCAAATCCTAGAGGTCAGGTACATATGAGTGAATCCTCATCTAGTGAACCTTCAAACCATGAACAAGTCCAAGCCATCACTACCCTTAGAAGTGGAAAGATTGTTGACAAAGCTATAGGTTTTGGGATTCCTAGAGGTATTGTGGAGGAGAAATCTAAGGAAAGTGAAGAGGGAATCAAAACACAAGTGACAAATGAGAGTTTGAGTGAAAAAGAAGGTGAGATAAATAAGAGAGAAGTGAGTGAGAAAGGAGATGATTCAAGAAAAATTAGAGTCAAAGTGAGTGATTTAGAATTTATTCCTAGAGCACCATTTCCACAAAGGTTAGGGAAACCTAAACATTATCTTATGAACTCGGAAATCTATGAATTGTTCAAGTGAAAGTCAACATTCTACTCCTTGATGCAATTAAACAAGTCCCATCTTATGCAAAGTTCCTTAAGGACTTATGCACAGTCAAAAGGAGATTGAATGTGAAAGAAAGAGCCTTTCTAACTGAGCATGCTAGTGCCATCATCCAGTTTAAGACCCCTCCCAAATACAAAGATCCTGGTTGTCCTACCATTTCATGCATTATTGGAAATCATAAGATAGACCAAGCTTTGTTGGATTTAGGAGCAAGTGTGAATTTGATACCCTACACTGTTTACGAACAGTTAGGTTTAGGAGAAATCAAGCCTACTCGAATCACCCTTCAATTAGCTGATAGGTCAATCAAGATTCCCAGGGGTATTGTTGAGGATGTGTTGGTCCAAGTAGATAAATTCTACTTTCCTGTTGATTTTGTAGTGTTAGACATCGCACCTATTGAAGGTTCTAATGCTCCCATTCCAGTCATCTTAGGTAGACCTTTCCTAGCTACATCCAATGCTTTAATTAACTGTAGGAATGGGGTGATGAAATTGTCTTTTGGGAATATGACTGTGGAGATGAACATATTCAATGTCTCCAAACAAATTGGTGAACATGAGGACATTAGAGAGATAGATTTGATCCAAACAGTTTGTCAAGAACACTTTGAGAGAGAGTGGATCAAGGATCCATTAGAGAGAACTTTAATTCATGATGAAAGATTTTGTTCTTTGGAATGTGTTGATGAGGAAGTAAGAGAACTCGAGACTTATCTAGATCCAATGCCTATTATGTCAATAGGTCAATGGACCCCATCATTTGAGCCTTTGATTTCACCCCAAGTGAAAGTTGAAGCATCTCTTGTCCAACCTTATAAACCAGAAAGGAAGCCTTTACTGAGTGATCTTAAGTATGCATTTCTAGGGGAAGATGAATCATATCATATTGTGATTTCATCAAAACTTAGCATAGAGCAGGAACAAGAACTTTTGAGAGTGGTGAGAAAACACAAGAAAGCAATTGGGTGGATAATTACTGACTTGAAAGGAATTAGCCCTCTTTTATGTATACATAGAATCTATCTTGAAGAAGAGGCTAAATCTGTGAGGCAAATGCAAAGACGATTGAACCCAAACATAAAGGAAGTAGTGAGAGGTGAAGTGCTTAAGCAACTTGATGTAGGTATCATTTACCCCATTGCAAACTCAAAATGGGTTAGTCCAACCCAAGTTGTCCTTAAAAAATCTGGAGTTACGGTAGTGAAGAATGAAAATAATGAGCTAGTACCAACTAGAATCCAAACTGGATGGCGTATATGCATTGATTATCGTAAGTTGAACATGGTGACTAGGAAGGACCATTTTCCGCTTCCATTTTTAGACCAAGTGCTTGAAAGAGTAGCCGGAAGAGCTTTCTATTGTTTTCTTGATGGATACTCAGGTTACAACCAAATTGAGATTTCCTTAGAAGACCAAGAAAAAACCACTTTCACTTGTCCTTCTGGTACCTATGCTTATAGAAGAATGCTTTGGCTTGTGTAATGCACCAGCCACTTTTCAAAGATGTATGATTAGTATCTTTAGTGACATGGTGGAAAATTTTTTGGAAGTTTTCATGGATGATTTTTCAGTTTATGGGGATTCTTATGAGTTGTGTCTAATGCATTTGGAAAAAGTTATTGAAAGGTGTGAGGAGAGCAATCTTGTACTCAATTGGGAGAAGTGTCATTTTATTGTGACACATGGCATTGTCTTAGGTCACATTGTCTCTTCAAAAGGGATAGAGGTAGATAAGTCAAAAGTTGAAGTCATTCAAAAATTACCTACCCCTAGAACTGTGAAAGATGTGAGATCCTTTTTAGGACACGCTGGTTTTTACCGAAGATTCATTCATTCTTTTAGTACCATTGCCAAACCATTGTGTAACTTGTTGTCACAAGATGTTCAATTTGATTGGACATCAAAATATCAAGAAGCTTTTGAAAAGCTTAAAGGGTTGTTAACCACTACACAATCATGCAATCTCCTGATTGGTCTTTACCATTTGAACTGATGTGTGATGCTAGTGATTTTACTGTAGGGGCTGTTTTAGGGTAAAGAAAAGATAAGACGCCTCATGTCACTTATTTTGCTAGCAAGACTTTGAATGATGCTCAATTGAATTACACTACAACTGAAAAAGAACTCTTAGCTGTGGTCTTTGCATTAGACATGTTTAGGTCTTATTTGGTTGGATCTCTTGTTATTGTTTTCACTGATCATGCAGCATTGAAATACTTGCTCACAAAACAAGATGCCAAGCCACGTTTGATTCGATGGATCCTCCTACTCCAAGAGTTCAACCTTGAAATTCGAGATAAAAAGGAGTAGAGAATGTAGTGGCTGATCATTTGTCCTGTCTTTCAAGCTATGAAACCATAATTGATGAATCTCCAATAAATGAATTCTTTGCTGATGAAAATTTATTTTGTGCAGGAACTGTTTCCTACATTGGCTCTCCATGGTATACTGACATAGCAAATTACCTAACCACAAGTCAGATTCCTTCTCATTGGTCTAAACTTGATAAACAAAAATCCATGCGCAACGTGCGTACCTTTTTTTGGGATGACCCCTACTTATTTAAATACTGCCCTGACCAAATTGTTAGGCGGTGCATCCCTGATCATGAAATTCCAAGTGTCATTAATTTTTGTCATGCATTAGCCTGTGGTGGGCATTTCTCTTCCAAGAAAACCACTACCAAGATCTTGCAGAGTGGTTTTTATTGGCCCACCATGTTCAAAGATGTCCATGCCTTCTGTGTTGCATGTGACCGATGCTAACGACTAGGTAACCTCACTAGGCGTAACATGATGCCCCCAAACCCCATTCTTGTTTTGGAAATATTTGATTGTTGGGGGATTGATTTCATGGGACCTTTTTCAAGTTCATTTGGTTACCAATTCATCCTTGTAGCTGTTGATTATGTGTCTAAATGGGTGGAGGCCATTGCATCTCGAACCAATGACCATCGAGTTGTGGTCAAATTCTTGAAAGAAAATATTTTCTCTCGTTTTGGCATGCCCCGGGCTATGATTAGTGATGGGGGAAAACATTTTTGTAACAAGCCCGTTGGGATTTTAATGAGAAAATATGGTGTAATTCAGAAGGTCAGTACCCCCTATCACCCACAGACTAGTGGCCAAGCTGAGTTGGCAAATAAGGAGATCAATAACATTTTAGAGAAAACAGTCTATCCAAACCGTAAAGATTGGTCCCTACGACTAGTTGATGCTTTGTGGGCATATGGCACTGCTTCCAAGACCTCTTTAGGAATGTCTCCTTATAGGCTAGTTTATGGAAAGCCTTGTCATCTCCCTGTTGAGATTGAGCACTGTGCATATTGGGTCATCCGGCAATTCAATGACAATGAAAACGAGGTTGGCAAAAATAGAAAGCTTCAATTGGATGAATTAGAGGAGCTGAGAAATGATGCATTTGAAAATGCAAAAATTTTAAAACATAAGATGAAAGCTTTGCATGATAAACATATTTTTAGAAAATCCTTTCATGTTGGTCAAAAGGTTCTCTTGTATAATTCACGATTACATCTCTTTCCTGGGAAGTTGAGGACAAAATGGATTGGTCCGTTTGTGATTAAATCCATCTCTGAGCATGGTGCATTTGAGGTAGAAAATCCTAAGACTGGAAATGTTTTCAAAGTAAATGGTCATCGATTGAAACCTTATCTTGAAAACATTGTGGCTGAAGTTGAGACATTGGATCTTGAAGATCCAATACCATTGTAGTATCAGAAGTAATGAGTTTTTATTTTAATTTTAATTTTTTTAATTTTTTTTTAATTTTTTTTTCTTTCTTCCATCTCTTATATTTTCTTGTTCATGCATTAGGGACAATGCATTATTTTAAGTTGGGGGGGTGTGAGGTTCTTTATTTTTAAAAAAAAAAAATCAATGTTTTCTTTTAGTTGTGATATGCAGGTTAAAAAAAAATCAAGCAAGAAGTCAGCTCATGTCCAATTCAATCAGACATTCATCCTTGAAAACAAAAGGGGAGTAACAGTTTTCTAATCTTTATACTTTTCTTCTCTTTCTTTTTTACATTGAGGATAATGTAAAACTTAATTTTAGATATTTGATTATGTTAAATGCTTGAGATAACCATGCTTGTTAGAAAAGAAAAAAACTTGCATTCGTATGTGAATGAGACTTGTTTAGGATCAACATTACATTTTTGGATTCATTATTGTGTTGAACATTGCATGCTTTAATTTGGGATAGATAATATCTTATAAAGCAAGATATAACATACTTTTTTTTTAAGATTATTGAAGTACATCTTTCCTTGTAAAAGTGTGTGAGTTGTGTGATTATGCATGAAAGATGAGTGTGATGCTTTACTTGTGATTATCCCTTTTGATCTAGTCCTAAACAAGGTTTAAGTAAATAGAGTAATAATTATTACACAAATAAATAAATAAATGTGTACAAAGTTCTATCTACTCCAATGTTTTGAGTTGCTCAGTAACTAGGGGTATTCATCATAAATGTTTATCTTTACGTCAAACGGCAGCTTGAAATATGAGTATGCAAAGCACTTTAAGTTTGTGACTCTGTGAGTAACCGGGTGCATTCATCACAAATGTTTGTATTCGCGTCAAAAGGGAAGTGACCACTTAAAGAAAAAGAATAAATAATATCTTCAATATATATATTTAGATATTTTTCTAGTTTGCTACCTTGTTTGTAGTAGTGAGAAGGGAAGATTACAAGTTGAGTTTTCACGTGAATCAATTATGTTGGTTGCATGATAAATACGATTGAATTTAGAATTTTGTATGGATGTTTGATTTAGAGAATGTGAGTATTCTTATTTTTCTTTATTCGCTATTGTGTACACTAAGTTAAAGATACCAATGTTTGCATGATAGATCCTTTAAGTGTGAAGAGTCGAGCCTAATTATGTTATTATTATTCTTTTTATTTCAAAGGTTTTATGTTTTGTTTTGCTTGAGGACTAGCAAAATCTAAGTTGGGGGGTGTGATTGTGCATCAAAAGTATCATTAAGTCTCTTATATTACATATGTATTTATTGTTTTTATTTGGGTTTTTTATAATAATTGATGTGATTTTTAGTAATGAAGTTTCTTTTAATGTTTCGATAGGTTTTTGGAGCTTAAATGAATTATTTCGGAAAATTCAACGTTGGAATTTGAAACAAAGAATTGAAGAGAAATTTAGTTGAAGATTGAAGCAAATCTTGGTTCAAATAAGTGCTCCAAATTTACCTCAAAAATCAATTCTATTCCAATTCTAGAAAAGAATATCATATGATCTATTTCAAGCCCAAACTTGCCTTATGTTGTGTGCAAACTTCAACCATCAAACACTCAAGGTTTCAATGTCAATATTAGCCCAAATAATAGGTACATTTGTATCCTTATTTGATGCTTAAATTCAGCCCCAAATCAGCCTCCAAATCAGCCCAAGCACAATCCATGATCTTACATGTCCACACAACAAATAACATTTGATTTATTTTGGGTAATTCATTGATCCAAGAGGGCAAGCACATGGATGGAAAGCTGGAGGGGACATTGTCACATTATTTTGGGTCAACAAGAAGAAAGAGACAGCTCATAAAGGAGGAAGAAAAACATGCACCAAAGTGTTCTCCAAGCTGGCCTGATTTGATTTTCCAGAACACATTTTGGTGTTTTGCCCATGCCTTTTGACTTAGATGTCCAAATGAGCTGTTCTTTAATGATCTGGAAAGCTAATAGAATGGCCTATAAATATGTCTCTAATAGCCATCTCCAGGAGAGGCTTCCAAGAGGGTCGAATTGCTGTCCAAAGTTAGAGTCAGATTTGTGTTAGAATTTTTACTGAAATTGTGTTGTGATCTTCTTTGTAGATTTCGGTTCTTTAGTTTGTAAAACTCATTATTTCAGTTTGATTCAAGTTATTTCATGTTTATTGAAGTGTTCTTATATATAATCATGGTTGGCTAATCTCTTTCTTGGATCCAAATCAAGGATGATGGTGGTTGAGGTGAGTTCTTTAAGATATGAATGAATCTTAATGTTTATCTTCTCATTTTCTTCATGAATGTTTTATTATTGCAAAGAAATTTTAGAAATCATTTAGGTGATGTTATAATCTTGAATTTTTATGCACAAACCTTAGTTTTGGTATAGAGATTGCTTGATTCAATGTCTTACTTAATATGAAAGTACTTGTTTATTCTTAAGCAATAATCAATCTTCATCTTTTTAAACTTCATTGCAATATCTTTCGATCTAATATCACCATCGTTGATATTAGGTTGAGTTATCTTATATATGTTGAAGGAATCACCAATACATCACCATTAAAATTGATTTGGACCAAGATTTACTTTTTCTTGTCATTTAAAATCTAGTTACACTTTTTCATCTTTGAAAACAAATCCATCAATTATTTTCAACCAAGTTATTGTTAATTTAATTTCTTTTGAGTTTTTTTGTTACCTAGCTTAATTTCCAGATCTAGCTCTCTGTGGATATGACCTCGATCTTACCGAGTTAATTGCTACATCGCACACTCGTGCACTTACGAGTTAAAACAAGCCGATCATAAAAAGCGGTCAAGCAGTGCCAGACCAGCATAACGGCTCAAAAGCGCCTTAACTTTTCATCCGACCGTTGGATCACTCCCGAATTTTTACAGGAGTTTTTGGATGCCATTTTCCTTGTAGTAGTTATGGAATCTCTACTATGTGAAGCGAAGGTCCGGTCGCGCCAGACTAGAGTAACGGCTCAAAAGGGCTCTAACTTGATGTGGACCAACCCAGAAACACCAGCAAGGACCCATTACATGTTCCAAATGGTCCAATGACTCGGTCCAAGACAAAGGCATTGAAAGAGGCATTGAATGCATTGGTTTTGAATGTTTCAACCAGGTCAGAATTGAAAGGTCCATTAGAGTATCAAGAGGAGACCCTAGTACATCTTATCCATGTGCAAGAGGGGTCCAACATAACCTTATTTGGGCCATGAGATGAGGACAGCAAAGGAAACAAAAGAATCCTTCTACAACTTGGAAACAACATGGGTGGCTACCTTTTCCTTTTGTTTCTAGGATTAAGGGGCGCATGGAAGGCTATTTGAATCAGTTCTATAATATTTTACTTCCTTCTCTTCTTCTCATGACAGAACATGGATTTAATATTATGGGCTTTGTTTTATTTTGTTAGCTACAGCTCAAGGCTTGTTTGGGCTTAATTAATACTTTGTTTTCAGTTAGGATCTAAGGTTTGTTTGGATTAAGTTATGGGCTTCTCAGTTTAGGGTTTTGAGTCAGTTTTAAGTGGACCTCATTTAAGTCCACATAAGGGGTCCATTAGGGTTAACTTTTCAAGAACTATTTAAACTCATGTAAGCCAAAATTTTGGCAGCTTGGATGATAATTACTTCTGAATTTTTCAGTTTTAACGTTTGAGAGTGATTCTTGCATTCTTCAGTTCTTGAACGAACTGAATCTGACTTATCGAAGATTAACTGGCTTCGTGGCGTCATTCTACTCAATCCAATAGTGTTGGTGCCTTGGGGCAGGTTTCCATTGTGTCACACTCCTATCAGACCTATTTCGGCTCTCCGGGATCAGATCTCAATCTTGATTGTGGGTTGCGTGACCATGTGATCACGAGGTTCGCATCAGTTGGTATCAGAGCTAGGCTCCGACACAAGGTCATATCCTTCTGTTATTTTCGTTTTTTTGTGTTCCTTTAAGTTTTTCAGTGTTTGCGTCCATCTTCACAAAAAAAAATTTATATTTCATCTTATTACTGTCTCTAATCATATCAGTATATTAAAAAGAAAGAGAGATAGGGATTAGTTGAAATTTTAAGGATCATTCAATTTTTGCCGCAGAAACACAACTCTTGTTGAACCATAAGCAAACCACCTCAGAATCAATTGAAACTTCATATTCAGTCTATTGGGGGTGAGATCGCATCATATGTCAAATTTGGACTTATTCTGATATTGTTTGCTTGAGGTTTTAATTCGAGGCTCAATTCTGCCGCAAAAACACTACTCTTTGTGAACCATAAGCAAACCACCTCAGAATCCATTGAAACTTCATATTCAATCTATTGGGGGTGAGATCGCATCATATGTAAAATTTGGGCTTATTCTGATATTGTTTGCTTGAGGTTTTAATTCGAGGTCAATTCTGCCAAAGAAACACTACTCTTTGTGAACCATAAGCAAAATACCTTAGAATAAATTGAAACTTCATATTCTGTGTATTGGGGATGATATCTCACCATATATTAAATTTGGGCTTATTTTGATATCGGATTCTGGAGGTTTTAATTGGGGGTTCAATTCTGCCGCAAACTGATCATACAAGGGGTTTGGGTACCTAGACATAAAAGAATGACCTATGAATTGATTTTTGTTGTTTTTTTAGTATTATAATACTAAATATTGAATTTTAGGTCATTTCGAGATCGTCTGGTCTGGGTTTCAATTCTGTTACGTAAAAATTGCGTAACAGATTAGATTTGCGTCAAGTTTCAAAACGTGATCCTTACTGTTTAGTTTTGTCCAAATCTTTTTGTTTCTATTATATTTGGGTTATCTAGGAGTCAAGTAACTATTTTTGCTAATATTCGCTTCTGTTTTATTTCATGTCTTCGTTTCGTCCACAATTCGTACAAATTTGCATTGCTACTCGCAAAATCGTAATCGTAGTTTTGTTTTGCTTTGTTTTCAGTATATTTATTGATTCTTGAGTCTGAAAATTATAATTAGAGTGCGCTGCGAAGGCTACTGACTTTGATTTGTTGATTTCAGTTCCTAAAGAACCAAAAGAAAGCAAGTTGTGAGGTAAAAGGCATTGTGAGCTTATTAGAGTGAAAAGCCTTGATTTTTTTATGTGATACACGAGAGGTGTGAGGATATATTTTGTGCTACTAACCAAATTTTGCAGATTCAAAGAATGTCTGAAAACAACGAATCAGCTACACAAAACGCTGACGTAGCTTTCTAATTGCGAGCCATAGGCCAGCAACTTGAGCTATTGTCTAGAACGTACAAGGATCTGAAAGATGAGGTGAATTCAATAAAGCAACAGAATCGTGGGGCTGATCGCCAAGGAAATACGGTCCGTATGGCCGTACGGAATGTCAGATCTGATTTTGAAGAGTTTGTTGACGAAAACGCAGATGCGGGTGAAGATGACTATGATTTTGCATCTGCTGGCCAAGGAATCAGGTCTGGACCAAACAGGGCTAGGAGGAATGTGAATTTCCATGGCATGGGCACTTATAAAGATATGGATGGGGACTTGGACACCATTAAACTGAAAATTCCTAACTTTCACGGTAAAAACGATCCTGAGGCTTATTTGGAGTGGGAGAAAAAGGTAGATTGGATTTTGGATTGCCATAGCTATTTTGAACAAAAGAAGGTGAAATTGGTGATAATTGAGTTTACAGAGTATGCATTGATTTGATGGGATCAAATTGTAATCAGTAGGAGGAGGAATGAGGAGCGACCCGTTCAGACTTGGGGGGAGATGAAAGTCTTAATGAGGAGACTATTTGTGCCAAACCATTATTACAGAGACTTATATCTGAAGCTCCAAGGTCTGAATCAAGGTTATAAGACAGTAGATGAATATCACAAAGAGATGGAGATAGCAATGATTCGGGCCAATGTTGTTGAGGATAGAGAAGCCACCATGGCTAGGTTTCTTAATGGGTTGAATCGGGACATTGCCAATGTGGTTGAGCTACAGCACTATGTGGAGCTAGAGGACATGGTTCACATGGCTACGAAGGTGGAGAGACAACTTCGGAAGGGACATGCTCAGCCAGCGTTTAATTCGGGCTCTTCATCATCTTGGAAGTCGAATCTAAAGAGAGAGGGTATTGTCCGGCCAAGATCCTTTGTTCCTTCTAAAACTGAACTACCAAAGGCTAAAGTTGAGGTTCCTCCTGATGCCAAAGGTAAATCTGAAACTCAACCTAAACGTACCCGTGATGTTAAATGTTTCAGGTGTCAAGGACATGAACATTATGCTTCAGAGTGTCCAAACAAGAGAATCATGATGATTAGAGATAATGGTGATATGGAATCTGAAAGTGACACATCTGATTGTGAAGGCATGCCACCATTGGAGGATAGTGATGGGGATGAGTTAGCATTACCGGTTGGAGAGTCCTTGGTTATAAGACGAACACTTCAGGTTCAGGTAAAGGAAGATGAAATTAATCAACAAAGGGAGAACATCTTCCATACGCGTTGTTATGTACAAAGCAAGGTGTGTGGTTTAATTATAGATAGTGGAAGTTGTGTTAATGTTTGTAGTACCACCCTTGTTAGTAAACTGAATTTGTGTACTGTTAAGCATGTTAAACCATATAGATTGCAATGGCTGAATGATAGTGGTGAAGTGAAAGTGACTAAACAGGTTGTGGTTCCATTTTCGATTGGGAAATATGTTGATGAAGTTCTGTGAGACGTGGTACCAATGCAAGCAAGTGACATCTTGTTAGGGAGACCATGGCAATATGATAGGAAGGCAATTCATGATGGGGTTAAAAATAGGTATACCATTGTAAAAGATGGTAAAACCATCACTCTTGTACCTCTTACACCCAAACAGGTGTATGATGATCAAATAAAGCTAAAAAGTGAGCATGAGGCAATGGGGAGAGAAAATCAAGGTGAGGAACAAGGGGAGAGAAGACCATCAGATTCGGCTAGAACTCAAACCACTACAACCCATTCGGCCACCCATCTAAACACAAACAAATATTCAGCCAACACTCTAAACAAATCAAACCATTCGACCACAACTCAAAAACACCCAAATCTGGCCGAGAGTGAAGGTAAGACAAGAGGAGTGAAGAAAGTCAGTAAGGGTGATGAGAATTGTGTGGAAAAAGTAAAGAAACAACCCAATTTTTATGCTAGAGAGGGTGGGGTCAGATCTGCATTTTTCACTAACAAGCCAATGATTTTACTTGTGTACAAAGAGGCTTACTTTAATACTAATGATCTTGATCATATTGTGCCTAGTGTTGCTATTGCTTTGTTGCAGGAGTTTGATGATGTGTTCCCTGACGATACTCCTAGCGGATTACCACCATTGAGGGGGATAGAGCATCAGATTGATTTCGTACCCGGAGCTTCAATTCCTAACCGACCAGCCTATAGAAGCAATCCCGAGGAGACGAAGGAGCTTCAAAGGCAAGTTAATGAGCTGATGGAAAAGGGCTACATTCGTGAGAGTATGAGCCCATGTGCTGTACCCGTGCTACTTGTGCCTAAGAAGGATGGAACATGGAGGATGTGTGTTGATTGCCGAGCCATCAACAACATAACGGTAAAGTATAGACACCTCATTCCTAGGCTTGATGACATGTTAGATGAGTTACATGGATCCTGTATTTTCTCTAAAATCGACTTGAAAAGTGGGTACCATCAAATTAGAATGGAAGAAGGTGATGAGTGGAAAACAGCATTTAAGACTAAGCATGGTTTGTATGAATGGTTAGTAATGCCGTTTGGACTTACAAATGCACCTAGTATGTTTATGCGTTTAATGAATCATGTGTTGCGTGCATTCATAGATAAGTTTGTGGTTGTGTATTTTGATGACATTTTGATCTATAGGAAGAACTTAACTGAGCATCTTGATCTTTTGCGTAATGTACTTAGTGTGTTGCGTAGTGAGAAATTGTATGCTAATCTTAAAAAGTGTGCCTTTTGCATGGAGAAAATTGTGTTTCTTGGTTATGTTGTAACTGCACAGGGTATCGAGATGGATGAGGAGAAAGTTAAGGCCATCCGGGATTGGCCTACACCCAAATCGGTAAGTGAGGTAAGGAGTTTTCATGGGTTAGGTAGTTTTTATAGGCGTTTTGTGAAAGATTTCAGTACAATAGCTGCACCCTTGAATGAAGTTGTTAAAAAGTCAGTTGAGTTTAAATGGGGGGAGGAACAAGAATTGGCTTTTGTTCTTTTGAAAGATAAATTATGTTCTGCACCTGTTTTGGCTTTACCTGACTTTACGAAAGCATTTGAAATAGAATGTGATGCATCTGGAATGGGAATAGGTGTTGTTTTGATGCAGGATCGGAGACCTATTACATATTTTAGTGAGAAGTTAAGTGGAACGACCTTGAACTATCCCACTTACGACAAAGAACTCTATGCATTGGTAAGAGCACTTGAGACATGGCAACATTACTTGTGGCCAAAAGAGTTCGTAATCCATTCGGATCATGAGTCTTTGAAACATCTGAAAGGACAAGGTAAGTTGAATAGGAGGCATGCAAAATGGGTTGAATTCATTGAAACTTTTCCTTACGTAATCAAGTATAAGCAAGGCAAAAAGAACATCGTAGCTGATGCACTTTCGTGCAGGTATGTTCTTTTACACACAATGAATACTAGATTGCTAGGCTTTGAATATGTGAAGGAATTGTATTATAATGATTCTGACTTTGCCGAGATTTATAATGCATGTGGACATTCAGCTTTTGGTAAGTTTTATTTGATGGATGGTTATTTGTTCAAAGAGAATAGATTATGTGTTCCTGCTAGTTCTTTGCGTGAATTGCTTGTTCGTGAAGCACATAGGGGGTGGTTTAATGGGTCACTTTGGGGTTGCGAAAACCTTGGATGTATTGCATGAGCATTTTTATTGGCCAAAGATGAAAAGAGATGTGCAACGAATTTGTGAACAGTGCATTGCTTGTAGAAAGGCAAAATCTAGAGTACAACCGCATGGGCTATATACACCATTACCTGTACCTACTGAACCTTGGGTAGATATCTCTATGGACTTTATTTTAGGTTTACCTAGGTCAAAGAAAGGTAGAGACTCTATTTTTGTTGTGGTTGATAGGTTTTCTAAAATGGCGCATTTCATTGCATGCAATAAAACGGATGATGCATCTCATATCGCAGACTTTTTTTTTTAGGGAGACTGTACGTTTGCATGGCATTCCTAAGAGTATAGTGTCAGATCGTGATGTTAAGTTCCTTAGCTACTTTTGGAAGACCTTATGAGGAAAGTTGGGAACTAAACTCTTATTTTTGACAACATGTCATTCTCAAACAGATGGACAAACTGAGGTAGTGAATAGAACATTATCCCAACTTTTGCGTGCTATAATTCAAAAGAATTTAAAGAGTTGGGAAGAATGTTTGCCTTTTGTTGAGTTTGCTTATAATAGAATTGTGCATTCGACCACTGGTTTTTCTCCATTTGAAATTGTTTATGGTTTTAATTCACTGACTCTTATGGACTTAATTCCTTTGCCTTTTGAAGAAAAAGTAAGTTTAGATGGTGAAAAGAAGGTAAAGATGGTGAGACAACTCCATGAGGGAGTTCGACTGCAAATAGAGAAAAAGAACAGACTTTACGCTTCTAAAGCAAATAAGGGACGTAAACTGGTTGTTTTCCAACCCGGTGATTGGGTTTGGGTGCACATGCGTAAGGAACGATTTCCTAACTAAAGGAAATCAAAATTACAGCCTCGTGGTGATGGTCCATTTCAGGTTTTAAAGAGAATCAATGACAACGCATACAAAATTGACCTTCCAGGTGAGTATGGTGTTAGTGCTACCTTTAATGTTGCTGATCTTACGTTGTTTGACACAGATTTTGATTCGAGGTCGAATCCTTTTGAGGAGAGAGGGGATGATGTGGACCAGCCCAGAAACACCAGCAAGGACCCATTACATGTTCCAAATGGTCCAATGACTCAGTCCAAGACAAAGACATTGAAAGAGGCATTGAATGCATTGGTTTTGAATGTTTCAACCAGGTCAGAATTGAAAGGTCCATTAGAGTATCAAGAGGAGACCCTAGTACATCTTATCCATGTGCAAGAGGGGTCCAACATAACCTTATTTGGGCCATGAGGTGAGGACAGCAAAGGAAACAAAAGAATCCTTCTACAACTTGGAAACAACATGGGTGGCTACCTTTTCCTTTTGTTTCTAGGATTAAGGGGCTGCATGGAAGGCTATAAATAAGCCTTGAATCAGTTCTATAATATTTTACTTCCTTCTCTTCTTCTCATGACAGAACATGGATTTAATATTATGGGATTTGTTTTATTTTGTTAGCTACAGCTCAAGGCTTGTTTGGGCTTAATTAATACTTTGTTTTCAGTTAGGATCCAAGGTTTGTTTGGATTAAGTTATGGGCTTCTCAGTTTAGGGTTTTGGGTCAGTTTTAAGTGGACCTCATTTAAGTCCACATAAGGGGTCCATTAGGGTTAACTTTTCAAGAACTATTTAAACTCATGTAAGCCAAAATTTCGGCAGCTTGGATGATAATTACTTCTGAATTTTTCAGCTTTAACGTGTGAGAGTGATTCTTGCATTCTTCAGTTCTTGAACGAACTGAATCTGACTTATCGAAGATTAACTGGCTTCGTGGCGTCATTCTACTCAATCCAATAGTGTTGGTGCCTTGGGGCAGGTTTTCATTGTGTCACACTCCTATCAGACCTATTTCGGCTTTCCGGGATCAGATCTCAATCTTGATTGTGGGTTGCGTGACCACGTGATCACGAGGTTCACATCATAACTTTTGATCCAACCTTTGGATCGTGCTCAAATTTTTACAGTAGTTTCAGGAGGGTGTTTTCCTTGTGGTAGCAACTGGAATCGCTACTCGGTGAAGAGCAGGTCTTGTCGAGCTTGACCAGCGTAACGGCTCAAAAGTGCCTTAACTTTTGATCCTACCGGTGGATCACTCCCGAATATTTACAGGAGTATCTGGAGGCCATTTTCCTTGTAGTAGCTATGGAATCTCTACTCTGTGAAGCGAAGGTCCGGACGCGCTTGATCCGACCGTTGGATCGTGCTCAAATTTTTATAGTAATTCTGGAGACTGTTTTCCTTTTGTTAGCAATGGAATCGCTACTCGGTGAAGAGAAGGTATTGTCGTGCTAGACTAGCGTAACGGCTTAAAAACGCCTTAACTTTTGATCCGAACGTGGATCAATCCTGAATTCTTATAGGAGTTTATGGAGGCCATTTTCCTTGTAGTAGCTATGAAATATCTACTCCGTGAAGCGAAGGTCCGGTTGCGCCAAACCAGAATAACAGCTCAAAAAGGCTCTAACTTTTGATCTGACATTGGATCCTGCTCAAATTTTTATAGTAGTTTCCGGAGGCTGTTTTTCTTGTGGTAGCAATGGAACTGCTATTAGGTGAAGAGCAGGTCTCGTCGTGCCAGACCAGTATAACGGCTCAAAAAGACTCTAACTTTTCATCCGATCGTTGGATCGTGCTGAAATTTTCACAGTAGTTTTCGAAGGCTATTTTCCTTGTTGTAGCAATGGAATCGCTTGTTGGTGAAGAGCAGGACTCGTTATGCCTGACCAGCGTAACGGCTCAAAAGCGCCTTAACTTTTGATCCGACCGTTGGATCAATCCCGAATTTTTACAGGAGCTTCTGGAGGCCATTTTCCTTGTAGTAGCTATGAAATATCTACTCCGTGAAGCGAAGGTCCGGTTGCGCCAGACCAGAATAACGGCTCAAAAGAGCTCTAACTTTTTATCCGACATTGGATCCTGCTCAAATTTTTACAGTAGTTTCCGGAAGGTGTTTTCCTTGTGGTAGCATGGAATCGCTACTCGGTTAAGAGCAGGTCTTGTCGTGCTAGGACTTCTCTTTAGGATACGTCAAGGATAATTTAAATGTTTTAAAAATATAAAAAACTTAATTAGGATTTCTTTTTAGAATACTTCAAGGATAATTTAAATGTTTTTAAATTATAAAATATAAAAGAAATTTAGAAAAAAAAAAAAGAATAATTAGTATTTCTCTTTAGAATACTTCAAGGTTAGTGTAAAAGTTTTAAATTATAAAATATAAAAGAAATTTATAAAATATAATAATTAGGATTTCTCTTTAGAATACTTAATAGATACTTTTAATGTTTTAAATTATAAAAAATAAAAAAAATTAATTTTGATTTACGTTTAGGAAACTTCAAGCATAGTTTAAATTTTTTAAAATTATAAAATATAAAAGAAATTTCTAAAAAAAAGAATAATTAATATTTCTCTTTAGAATACATTAAGGTTAGTGTAAAAGTTTTTAATTATAAAATATAATAATTAGGATTTTTCTTTAGAGTACTTAAATGATAGTTTGAATGTTTTAAAATTATAAAAAATAAAAAACATTAATTACGATTTACCTTTAGAAAACTTCAAGTATACTTTAAATGTTTTAAAATTATAAAATATAAAAAACATTTACGAAAAAAAATTCGGATTTCTGTTTAGAATACGTCAAGGATAGTTTCAATTTTTAAAAATATAAAAAATATAAAAAACTTAATTAGGATTTCTGTTTAGAAAACTTCAAAGATAATTTAAATGTTTTAAAATTATTTAATATAAAATATATTTACAAAAAATAATTATTAGGATTTCTCTTTATGATATGTTAAGGATAGTTTAAATTTTTTAAAATTATAAAATGTAAAACAAATTTACAAAAAAACATATTTAGGATTTCTCTTTAGAACACTTCAAGGTTAGTGTAAAATTTTTTAATTATAAAATATAAAATAATTAAAATATAATAATTAGAGTTTCTCTTTAGAATACTTAAAACATAGTTTAAATGTTTTAAAATTATAAAAAAAATAAAAAAACATTAATTAGGATTTACATTTAGGAAACTTCGAGGATACTTTAAATGTTTTAAAATTATAAAATATAAAAGAAATTTAGAAAAAAAATAATTAGGATTTCTCTTTAGAAAACTTCAAAGATAGTTTAAATATTTTAAAATTATTTAATATAAAATAAATTTACAAAACAAAATAATTAGGATTTCTCTTTGGAATACTTTAAGGTTAGTGTAAAAGTTTTAAATTATAAAATATAAAAGAAATTTATAAAAAATAATAATTGGGATTTCTCTTTATAATACTTCAAGGATAGTTTGAATGTTTTAAAATTATATATATATAAATTAATTAGGATTTATTTTTAGGAAAATTTAAGGATAGTTTAAATGTTTTAAAATTATAAAATATAAAAAGAATTTACAAAAAAATAATAATTAGGATTTCTCTTTTGGATACGTCAAGGAAAGTTAAATGTTTTAAAAATATATTAAATAAATTAGGATTTCTGTTTAGAATACTTGAAAGATAGTTTGAATGTTTTAAAATTATAAAATATATAAAAAATTAATTAAGATTTATGTTTATAATACTTCAAGGATATTTTAAATGTTTTAAAATTATTTAATATAAAATAAATTTACAAAAAAAAATAATTAGGAATTCTCTTTAGGATAAGTCAAGAATAGTTTAAATGTTTTAAAAATATTAAAAATATTAAAAATTAATTAGGATTTCTGTTTAGGATACTTTAAGGATAGTTTAAATGTATTAAAATTATAAAATATAAAACAAATTTAGAAAAAAAAGAATAAGTAGTATTTTTCTTTAGAATACTTCAAGGTTAGTGTAAAAGTTTTAAATTATAAAATATAAAAGAAATTTATAAAAAATAATAATTAGGATTTCTCTTTAGAATACTTAAAGGATAGTTTGAATATTTCAAAATTATAAAAAATAAAAAAAATTAATTAGGATTTATGTTGATGAACCTTCAATAATAGTTTAAATGTTTTAAAATATAAAATATAAAAGAAATTTCTAAAAAAAGGAATAACTCGTATTTCTCTTTAGAATACATTAATGTTAGAGTAAAAGTTTTAAAATTATAAAACATAAAAGAAATTTATAAAAAATAATAATTAGGATTTGTATTTTGGATATGTTAAGGAAAGTTTAAATGTTTTAAAAATATAAAAAATTAATTAGGATTTCTATTTAGGATACTTCATGGATAGTTTGAATGTTTTAAAATTATAAAATATATAAAAAATTAATTAGGATTTCTATTTAGGATACTTCAATGATAGTTTCAATGTTTTAAAATTACAAAAAAATATAGAAAACTTAATTAGGATTTCTATTTAGGATACTTCAAGGATAGTTTAAATGTTTTTAAATTACAAAATATAAAAGAAATTTTTTTAAAAAAAAGAATAATTAGTATTTCTCTTTATAATACTTCAAGGTAAGTGTAAAAGTTTTAAATTATAAAATATAAAATAAATTTATATAATATAATAATTAGGATTTCTCTTTAGAATACTTAAAAGATAGTTTGAATGTTTTAAAATTATAAAAAGTAAAAAAAAAAAATTAATTAGGATTTACATTTAGGAAACTTTAAGGATAGTTTAAATGTTTTAAAATTATAAAATATAAAATAAATTTTAGAAAAAATAATAATTAGGATTTTTTTTTTGGATTCGTCAATGAAAGTTTAAATATTTTAAAAATATAAAAAATTAATTAGGATTTATGTTTAGAATACTTCAATGATAGTTTGAATGTTTTAAAATTATATAAAATAAAACAGTTTAATTAGGATTTACGTTTAGGAAACTTCAAGGATACTTTAAATGTTTTAAAATTATAAAATATAAAATAAATTTACAAAATAAATATTAGGATTTCTGTTTAGAATACATCAAGGATAGTTTAAATTTTAAAAAATATAAAAAATATAAAAAACTTAATTAGTATTCTTGTGTTAGGAAACTTGAAAGATAGTTTAAATGTTTTAAAATTATTTAATATAAAATAAATTTACAAAAAATAATTATTAGGATTTCTCTTTAGGATACGTCAAGGATACTTTAAATGTTTTAAAATTATAAAATATAAAACAAATTTACAAAAAATAATAATTAGGATTTCTCTTTTGGATACGTTAAGGAAAGTTTAAATGTTTTAAAAATATAAAAAATTAATTAGGATTTCTGTTTAGGATACTTCAAGGATAGTTTGAATGTTTTAAAATTATAAAATATATAAAACAATTAATTAGAATTTCAGTTTAGGATACTTCAACGATAGTTTAATTGTTTTAAAATTATTTAATATAAAATAAATTTACAAAAAAAATAATAATTAAGATTTCTCTTTAGGATACGTCAAGAATAGTTTAAATGTTTTAAAATTATAAAAAATAAAAAAAATTAATTAGGATTTCTGTTTAGATACTTCAAGGATAGTTTAAATATTTTTAAATTATAAAATATAAAAAATATTTAGAAAAAAAAATAATTAGAATTTCTCTTTAGAATACTTCAAGGTTAGTGTAAAAGTTTTTAATTATAAAATATATAAGAAATTTATAAAATATAATAATTAGGATTTCTCTTTAGAATACTTTAAGGATAGTTTGAATATTTTAAAATTATAAAAAATAAAAAAAATTAATTAGGATTTATGTTGAGGAACCTTCAATAATAGTTTAAATGTTTTAAAAATATAAAATATAAAAGAAATTTCTAAAAAAAGGAATAACTAGTATTTCTCTTTAGAATACATTAATGTTAGTGTAAAAGTTTTAAAATTATAAAACATAAAAGAAATTTATAAAAAATAATAATTAGGATTTGTATTTTGGATATGTTAAGGAAAGTTTAAATGTTTTAAAAATATAAAAAATTAATTAGGATTTCTGTTTAGGATACTTCATGGATAGTTTGAATGTTTTAAAATTATAAAATATATAAAAAATTAATTAGGATTTCTATTTAGGATACTTCAAGGATAGTTTCAATGTTTTAAAATTATAAAAAAAATATAGAAAACTTAATTAGGATTTCTGTTTAGGATACTTCAAGGATAGTTTAAATATTTTTAAATTACAAAATATAAAAAAAATTAGAAAAAAAAAAAGAATAATTAGTATTTCTCTTTATAATACTTCAAGGTAAGTGTAAAAGTTTTAAATTATAAAATATATAAGAAATTTATATAATATAATAATTAGGATTTCTCTTTAGAATACTTAAAAGATAGTTTGAATGTTTTAAAATTATAAAAAATTAATTAGGATTTCTGTATAGGATATTTCAAGGATAATTTAAATGTTTTAAAATTATTTAATATAAAATAAATTTACAAAAAAAAAATAGGATTTTTGTTTAGGATACGTCAAGGATAGTTTGAATGTTTTAAAATTATAAAAACTAATAAAAAAATTAATTAGGATTTATGTTTAGAAAACTTTAAGGATAGTTTAAATGTTTTAAAATTATAAAATATAAAAACAAATTTACAAAAATAATAATAATTAGGATTTCTCTTTTGGATATGTCAAGGAAAGTTTAAATGTTTTAAAAATATAAAAAATTAATTAGGATTTCTGTTTAGAATACTTCAATGATAGTTTGAATGTTTTAAAATTATAAAATATATAAAAAATTAATTAGGATTTCTGTTTATGATACTTCAAGGATAGTTTAAATGTTTTAAAATTATTTAAAATAAAATAAATTTACAAAAAAAAATAATTAGTGTTGCTACCCAATTTTTGACCCATGTTTTGATAAATTTTCAGAAAAAATAAAAAAATAGTGAAAAACAACGAAAAAAAAAATATGTTTTTTAATATATTTGCATCATTTTTAGCATTTTTAGCATCGTCTCAAAAGAATTTAAATTGTCAAAGGTTTTTAGAACGCGTTCGACTTTAAAGCGTTATTTTTAAAATCACCGATTTTCCTCATTCGAGTCGATGTTGATATTGCTTGTTTTCAAAAAATACAAAAAAATAAGAAAAATCAAAATTTACAAAAAAAAGAAGTTGAGGGACCAAGTGTGAGACCTAGCAACATTTGTTTCCTATAAATAGTAGCCTTTAACACACACAAATGGAGAGGGATAATTTTGCACATTTGAGGGGAAATACAAAAAAAAAAAAACCTAAACCTAAACTTATCTCTACCAACACAAACCAGCCGCCCCCTCACCAGGCTCCCCTCTCCCAGCCAACAGAAAAGCCGCCGTCCCCCGGGGTCTTTGGTTGTTGTTTTCAGAACAGAGCCAAGGACCCCCTGCCATTTCAGCTCTGCATCGTCTCCCCTCACCTCACCAGAGCCTTCATAGAGAACCCCACTACACACACTAGCCGTCCCTCTCTTGCTCTAGCCTCTCCCTCTCTGAACCGAACCCTCCATTTATCAAAAGCAGGTGCCCCCTTCCATTTTCCTTATTGGTAGAGAGAACCAAAACGATTTCCCCCCTTTCTCAACTGGTCTTCACCATCAGCGGCAGCAGCGCCGCCCTCATTGTCAACCACAATAAATCTCCCTCATCGGCACAGATCACCCTCCATCGATCTCCTCCACCGTTAGCTGCAGCAATGTCGTCCTCACAGGAGATCCACAAGCCTCACAGACGACAGCAGGAAGCCCAACCGTCGCCCCCTCCACAGAACCTGCCGACCACAAGCCACAGACACCCTGACCTCAGAGTAGGCCACTTGAAACAGAGAAGAAGGGGAAACGAAAGGAAAACGGAGCTGTAGAGAAAGATCCAGATCCAAGGAGAAAAATAAAATTAAAATCAACTGCTGTTTGTGCGTTGTTTCCCTTGTTGCAGGTGACGGTGGTCCTCACCGACAGCGTAGGAAGACAGATAAGAAGAAGACGTTCCCGATCCACTAGTTTTGCTGCCTTCATCGGTGGCGGCGCATGAACTCACGCGCCGCCCACTGTTTCTGTGACCCAGAAGCCTTCCAGCATTGTTCCCGTGGCTGCACTGTTTCTGATTCTATTCTGGGGGGTGTTTTTGTAATTTTAAATTGTTTAATGTAATTTTTGTTTATTTTTTAATTTTTATAATTTGTAGTGTGGATGTAAAAAAGAAAAAAGAAAAAATATAGTGAAAGTGAATGTGTTTGTATTTTGTTTATGATAAAATTGTAAAGAATAAAGAAGAATTTAATATTTTGATTTGCTCACGGTAAATGATTATGAACTTACACGCAAGTCGTATTTCTAATATCCAATGAAAAGATAATTTTTAAAACTTCTTTATCACATCAAAGCCACGGAGCAGCTTAACTCAGGTAGGGTGCGTTAGGGGTGCTAATACCTTCTCTAACCACAACCAGTCCTTTACCCGTGAATCTCTGACAAGACCAGCACACCCGGGTTTCCTAGTAGCCCTCAATTAAATACTAGGTGGCGACTCCCAACGAATCAAATCAATCAACAAAACAAAAAATCACCAAGCCGACGCCGCGCAGGTGACGTGCGACATAATGGCGACTCCACTGGGGAAGGTACTGTTTCTGACAATATTGGACTAAGCTTTGTGTTTTTGATGTGTTTAAGTTTTTTCTTTTTGTCTCTTTTTTGTTAATGTATTTTCAATGCATTTTGTAGAATTGTCTCATGTATCACATGTCTTTATTTTGAAAGCACACACAAGTTTCTAAGTTAGGTGGGGAACTAGCTATCTGCCCTAGGACTATTGGTCAGGGTTCAGATGCGTGAAACACCCAACTTATATCTGAGTGCCTGCTTGGTAATGGTGGGTATATGTACCTTAACCATTTCTTGCAACGCCCCTATACTGTCTTTATGAAGACCGTCACTGGGCAGATATGAGACCCTTTTGAGACCAGGTAGAAAAACTACCCATGTTCACATAATGAATAGAACTTATCCTTAGGTTGTATGTACTATCGTTATTTGCATAAGGACAAACCCTTCTTGAAGCATCTTGAACTCAAGACTTGTGGGTGACTCAATGGTCGTCACTCAGAAAATTTTCATTGTAGAGTTTGGGCAAGAATCACGATTCTTGTTTCATTATACAAGAGTTACGACCATATGTCACCCCTCGAAGGGCGAGTTTATCATATAGATTACATGCTCATACATTTGTCATGCATGCACCGGGATGAAAAGTTGGTTCCCTCACCCGAGGTCTACTATACTGGACTGAGAAAAGCTGGAAAATAAAGAATGGGGTCCGATAAGAGGGTCATTGTCTAAAGAAAATTGAGAGCATCAAATGTGAAGTAGCTAGACTCTTTGATTTGCTTGAACAAGTGCTGTACTTCAAGAATGGAAAAGGAATGTCTGCATAGCCTCTTGTGGAAGCACTGTCAGTCCATGTCCCACACAAGGAAAAATAATGAACTCTTTTTCTCAGCACTCCACCAGTAGGGGCTATAAACACTGAAGTGGCACCACCTCTCCTTCATTTCAATCATGAACAGCAACAACGCCTTCAGTAATCAACAAAAGACAATCTTCTTTTTGGTTCAGTTGCACTGTTAATTGTTCACTGCCTCAACATATTTCAATGGTGCCCAATAGCTGTCAGTCTTTCACGCCATGAGCAGAGGCCTTCTTTCCAGCCATATCTGCTGTGAACTCCATTTTCCAGTCTAGCAACACATGATGTTGATATGAAAAAACATGATTTGGCATTAAACTTCAATGTAGTAAAGCTCTCTTTGCAGAGATCTGTTTGTGGATCTGCCAGTGGAGAATCCAAGAAGGAATACAATAGTTTCAGATCATCTATAATTTTTTCTCTTACCAGTGTCAGCATTAAAACGCAGAAGTAGAGAGAAAAGACATGCCTAGACTGAAAACCATGAAGAAGACTGAAACTTCAACGGAGCAGAACTCCCTCTATTGGTGTTTGTTTGCTGCACTTGTTGCGATGTCGCGGTCGCACAAATTAATTACCCTAGCTTCAAACACAACACACAAGATAATATAGAGCAAGCAAGGGTCGATCCCACGAGGAAGGTTCAAGTCAGATTTTTATACTAGATGATATGCAATTTGGGGGGTTTTGATTTGTTGATGATCTAAACTATGGAAGAAATTAAACTAGCAAACAAAATCAATTGAAACCAAAATTTATCAAGAAAACAAACCTTGGTCGCAAGCACACATCCACCAACGGAAATTAGAACCGATCCTTGAAATGAAACTTCAATTTATATTCTGAATTTTTATCTTTTCTTAACATTGGTTAATTAACGGATCCGTCGTATAACTAACCCTAACCAACAAACAATCACAATGTCCGCATTAATGATTTAGTTCAATGGCAACCCAAAGAACTAGATAAATTGATTGATCTCTTGACAACCAAGCTGTCCGCAGCTTGAGTTTCCTTTGTTTGAGTGTTCTCTCTAAGTTTAATAACGTAGTTCCGCCATAATTATCAAGCTTAGTTGCTTCACAAGTTCATATATCACAACTCTGGTTTTGATATCAAACTTAGCAATAGATTGTTCACAATAATAACTTAGAGTCCGCTCTAGCAATTATCAACAACAATCATAGAAAATATGCATAGGAAAACAATCATACTTATTCATAATATAAACTGAAAATAGAAGGAAGAATAAATCTCACGGTTCTTGAAATCCAAAGGTTTGTTGTGTCCTTGCAACCAAGAAAACGAGCTTAGCCTTGCATATTTATGGAACAACTACTCTTAAAGATAGAAGAAAGCATTATTTCTGGTTTGTAGAGAGGAGTTTGTGTTTCTTCACTTCTGGCTGCTGCCTCCTTTCTGCCCTGTTTCCCTTCTCTCTTTCTTTTTATATGCTAAGAAACCCTAGTCCCTATTTTACAAAATAGTCCTCCCTTAAGTTGACAGTTTACATTTAAGTACTTCAATAACTATTTTCCTAAAAAGGAGAAATAGCCTTGCATTAAATCTTCAAGCTTTGACTTAGAGGAGCTAAATTGCTGAAATAAAAACTTGGACGCCGGTTTAGATGCCTCGAAACGTAATTTGGACATGTTCCTTCATGAAACCTGTTTGCTGGCAGAATTCAGCTGTCATCTTTGGAAAATTATATCTCCCTCATATGACATTGTTTTTCGCTGAAATTTTGAGAGTTTATATTACTATTAGTCAGGAATCCAAAAAAATTGTGTTTGCATCAATTGGACTTCTATAGCTACAGATATTCAAGTCGGCATGGCTGAAGGTCAACATTAGTAGATTGCGAGATCTGACTTTGAAAGCTGCGATTTCCATGATCTTCCTTATTTTATTTTCTTTCCTTAGATTTCCAGAAAGGTATGGATGTTAGCTTTTTAGTGCCACTAGAATCACTTCATTTTGACCTCTATAACTCACGCTCTGCACAAAATATCGACTGAACATCAAATCTGCCAATTACCTCTAATTTACTCCTTTTTGCATCTTTCATCCAAAAGTACCTTCAAAACATAAAACAAAGAATTTCAAGGTATTTTATAGATATAACATAGGCAAAACATTAGTTAAATGTGGGTGAAACTATCGAATAATATGGTTGCATCAGCACTGTTTGAGAGAAATCAAAGAGGAAATAGAGGAGATTCAAGGTCATCATTTTCTCCCCTAGTAGAGACAATGCATGATTCCACACGTTGGTAGCGACGGTGCTGCACGGTACCAAGATTACCTAAGCTGTTGGGAGGTTCCAAATCCTCAAACAACCATAACAACATTGGAAGATTGACATAATGTTGCTGTAAGGATTGCCGAAGGAATTGAGCAAGCTATGAAGATGGAAAGATTGAAGGTTATACCATGGGTGTCAGAACAATGATGAGAGATGAATCAGAAGATGGTCCTGAAGGTGAGAAACCTTAGTTATTTTTCCTAGTCAGAACTTGCTATGCTACTGCTTAAATGTCTTTGCCAGGATTGACATACCTCGACCACTCAAGTTTGTCTACCAGCATCTGTTACGCCCCAGACTTGTCGTCCTGACTCTGTCAAATCCCATGCAACCACTGTTTCCTATGTGGTATAATCCAGATAAGAGATGTGAATATCATGGTGAGGTCTTGGGCCATTCATTTGAATAGTTGCAAAATTTTTCAAGAATCGAGATCGAATGATGGTGAGCAAGAAGCAAGTTAAGTTTGTGAAAGATGATGTCATCAATCATATTGTCACCAGAACATCCTCAGATTGATAAAAGATAAAAAAAAAATGACTGGCAAAACACAAATATTGCCAGAAAAGCTGATCCAAGAATGGTGCTGAATTGTCAATCATTTTGTTGTGGATTTTTACCATTTTGCATTTTGTTTTGGAGTCACATCTCATCCTTGAACGAAACATGTATTTCCTTTATCTTCCTGTTGTTTTGAAATCAAGAGATGCTTCTTTCAAAGGGTATTTTGACAAAATATTTTGATCAAACTCCAACATGCAAAATTAAAGCTAGTCAATCCTAAAAAATTAAAAGTGTTTTGATTGCAGAAATGACTCGATGTTTGTTAGAATGACATAAGGTGACCAAACAAATTTTGAGCTCACACATGAAACTGAACCACCCACCATGTAGCTAAGTTTTAGCAGTATGCATAATGACATGTAGTGGATTCGGTAGTTATGGACTCGTGAATCATGATTCTTACAAGTTCAAATCATTACACTGGACGAGAAAAAAATTTATCGGTTCTTACTGACCTTGCTTGAAATGAGAAAAGGCCATCGTTGTTCACCCCTTCACTTTCTAAAGATATATATCCCTTGCAATCCCCATTTGAGCCTGATAGAATATTTCTTTTCAAAAGAAACCCTGGCTAGGATCACACCCCATACTGGGGGCAAATAAGAGATACTTTGAAGACACTAATAGAATCAATGGATAAAAGGGGAAGGCTAAGAAAAAAGGTCCAACAATTAAGAGAGGGCTAGAAGAAAGAAACCATAGACTGAAGGCATGTAAGAAATCTTTGAGAAAGGCTAAAAAAAAAAGAGTGGAAATTGCCAACACTTAAAGACAAGTCAAAGATTAAGGAAGGAGAACGCCTATCAAGTCTAGAAAGAGCAAAAGAGGTTTCAATTAAGAAAAGACACAACATACGCCAAAAGTTAATACCAAAAAAACCAGAAAAAATACTGAGTTACAAACATTGTCTTTTGGTATCAATGGTAAAGCCTCTAATGATTAGATTGGATATTCATCAAGGAAGAAGTTGGATTTGCTTTATGACCTATGTTAAGAGAATTCTGATCTTTGAGGTTAACAAGGTTATATGTCATTTTCTCTACAAAGACAACAAGAGAAAGAGAATTGATGAATAGTTGACGTTGATCCTAAGTCTTTGAAACCCTCAAACACCTTTTTGAGCTTGTGAATTTCCCTTTCTTTCATAGCTATGAACCATAACCTGCATTACGTATTTTTAAAAGCCATTTTCGATCAAGTAAGCAATCTGAACCGATAAATAGTGCTCTCAAAACTAGAAGAGTTTTTCTATAAGGGTCATGACTTCATGAATTAAGCTACTGGTTATTATGCATGCTGATAAAATTGGTGCTAAAAAAAGAAACAATCTTTCTTGATAAAGCCTCGAGTTTTAACTCAAGTACCTTGTATTTCTTGAAATTCACAAAAATGTCACCTCATCACAGACCATAAAAAAGATATACCCAAAATCAGAGTTTAAAATGGATACAAAGAACCATGAAAAAAAAAAGCCATTTTAATCTTGCAACGGGTCAATTTCTGTTTTCAAAATACAAGACAATGAAAGGATTACATATTTTGAATGACGTGTGTTGGGTCTTTGACCAAAAAGCTTGATTTTCAAAAAATCTTTTCCAAAACTGATACCTCTCTCATTTCATTTCAGCAATTAGACTTTAATAGACATGACCTTTGGAATATGAGATTTGATTCCAGAACAAGAAAGATTGTCGAACAAAGAAGAACATCGATTGAGTTTGTGAAATCTTTGACATGAAATGACATCAACTCTTCTCAACACTCCTTGAAAAGTTGAGTCACATTGGGGCAATACAGTGGACCCTGAGAAGGAAAACAAACAGTATTCATATCAGCTGGAGGGCAAAGAAAGAATATTAAATGAAGAATCGGTGAACGGAGGACAATATGGTTCGAAGAAAAATAATCAATGAACGAGCACATTCAGATCACATCGGGGGCAATATTGTTAAAAAATAGTCAAGATCTAGTGAACTCTAGCAGCAAATGAGAGTGGTGTTGCACTTGAAGGACATCTCTATCTAGGTTTAACCCCTTAAACATGGTCATCAATCGATGTGGACACACGATTGAATGTAAATGAATGTTGAAAAGATGCACACCACCAAGACTGATTGTGGAACAATGTTGCACTTGAAGGACATCTTTATATCTTCATCTTGGGTTACCCTCTGAAACATGGCTATAACAGATGTTATCGCATAGTTCCATTTGAATGAATGCCAGAAAGATGCACACCACCAAAACTGACTGTGGGACCATCTGTTTTGAAGCTCAAAGGCGCACTTCATGGCATGAATATAGGTGATAAATTGAACATCATGGATGAGGCCAATACATTTCTTTTTGCAATTTGATTCAACAAGATAAGAGGAATCCATTGAGAAGAACACTGAGCATACAACAAAGAGCTTTTTCACTACAAGTTATGAGATGCATGTCTAGATGACTTGGCAGTTCCAAGAAGGTTGGTGATAACATATACTTGAAGAGTATTTGTTTCAACTTGAGACAAGTTCATGACTGATTGACAATCTTGATGGGTATTGGCATAATGCGCACAATCACTAAGAGAACAATTCTCAGATAATCTAGAAGATGAATGATCGGTTAAGCTCATTCATGATGAATCAAGCAACACCACACTTGGGAGCACACTCATGTTTGATAAACAACGAGAGGAATAATCATTGTGGACAGGCTAGGATAGGCACGACACTTACAGCTAGGTGGATGGCTAGCATATGGATAAGCTGGTAAATCAGAAGGACAAAGAAGGCTTTGGAATGCAAACAAAGACACCTTATGACGATGAAACATCAAAGAAAGGGGACCTATATTCCAAATCAAGTAAGAATGCATGCATGTCATCTAACCTCAAAACATTGCACAATTGTTTTTGAATTGTTACAGGAAAAATCCTCAATAAGGTCCAGCAATATTGTGGAAAAAGAAAGAAGCATTGCGTTGATGATAACAAAGAATTGGTTTTGATCATGGAATAAGAAGAAGATGAGATGAACCCTTCTATTAGGAAAATCTCAAATAAAGGAAAAGATCAACCTTGCAATCGGGAAGCACCGAGTTTTCAAACCCTACGATGAGGAATTATCAGGTCAACCCTGCAATCAGGAAGCATTGAGTTTTCAAACACTGCGATCGGGAATTATTAAGAAGCACCAAGTTTTTCGGCCCTTTTCCTGTCATCCCTTCAGGACTTCACCAGGTAAGTCCCATTTTTCACACTTGTCACATCACATCTTTCATTTGGGTAGGTCACCCATAACAATGAGACCACACTCCACATTCTTTCCATCTGGGAGGTCACCCGTCATAATGAGACCATCATCTTCCATCTAGGAAGGTCACCCGTCATAATGAGACCATCATCTTTCATATGGGCAGGTCACCCATCATAATGAGACCGTTTTTTTCACATTCTTTCCATCTGGGTAGGTCACCCATTACAACGAGACCACTTTTTACACATTTTTTTGTTCTTGTTAAAGAAGGTCGCCAGATGGGATCTCAGGTGGCTTTGGTTAAAGGGAATCGCCAGATGGGATTTCAGGTTGACCGAGTTGCACATTCTTTGGTTCTGGTTAAAGAAGGTCGCCAGAAGGGATCTCAGGTAGCTTTGGTTAAAGGGAATTGCCAGATGGGATTTCAGGTTGACCGAGCTACACACATTCTTTGGTTTTGGTTAAAAGAGGTCGCCAGATGGGATCTCAGGTAGCTTTGGTTAAAGAGAATCGCCATATGGGATTTCAGGTTGACCGAGTTACATATTTTCTTTGTTTTTGGTTAAAAGAGGTCGCCAGAAGGGATCTCAGGTAGCTTTGGTTAAAGGGAATCGCCAGATGGGATTTCAGGTTGACCGAGCTACACATTTTCTTTGGTTCTGGTTAAAGGAGGTCGCTGGATGGGATCTCAGGTAGCTTTGGTAAAAGGGAATCACCAGATGGGATTTCAGGTTGACCGAGCTGTAGATTCTTTGGTTCTAGTTAAAGGAGGTCGTTAGAAGGGATCTCAAGTGGCTTTGGTTAAAGGGAATCACTAGATGGGATTTCAGGTTGACCGAGCTGCATATTCTTTGGTTCTTGTTAAAGGAGGTCGCCAGAAGGGATCTCAGGTGGCTTTGGTTAAAGGGAATCGGATTTCAGGTTGACCGAGCTGCACATTCTTTGGTTCTAGTTAAAGGAGGTCGCCAGAAGGGATCTCAGGTCGCTTTGGTTAAAGGGAATCGCTAGATGGGATTTCAGGTTGACTGAGCTACACACATTCTTTGGTTTTGGTTAAAAGAGGTCGCCAGATGGGATCTCAGGTGGCTTTGGTTAAAGGGAATCGCTAGATGGGATTTCAGGTTGACCGAGCTACACATTCTTTGGTTTTGGTTCAAGGAGATAGCCAGATGGGATCTCAGGTTAACGAAAAAAAACAGAAAAGAGAAAAAACAGAGAGAGAGAGAGAGAGAGAGAGAGAAGAGAAAGAGAAGAGAAGGAAAAGAGAAAGAAACAAAAAAAAAAGTAAGGCCTTTAAATGAGTGGATATTTAGCAAGTTAGGAAGACAAGAAGACAAGTTTTCTTTACAAAGCTTACTATGCAAAACATTGAGGAGTTCTACTTCGTAAGCATTGTAAAGAGGGGGCATCTGTTGCTACCCAATTTTTAACCCATGTTTTGATAAATTTTCAGAAAAAATCCAAAAATAGTGAAAAACAACGAAAAAAAAATGTGTTTTTTAATATATTTGCATCATTTTTAGCATCGTCTCAAAAGAATTTAAATTTTCAAAGGTTTTAAATTTTCAAAGGTTTTTAGAACGCGTTCGACTTTTAACGCGTTATTTTTAAAATCACCGATTTTTCTCATTCGAGTCGATGTTGATATTGCTTGTTTTCAAAAAAATACTAAAAAATAAGAAAAATCAAAATTTACAAAAAAAGGAAGTTGAGGGACCAAGTGTGAGACCTAGCAACATTTTTTTCCTATAAATAGTAGCCTTCAACACACACAAATGGAGGGGGTTAATTTTGCACATTTGAGGGGAAATACAAAAAAAAAACCTAAACCTAAACTTATCTCTACCAACACAAACCAGCCGCCCCCTCACCAGGCTCCCCTCTCCCAGCCAACAGAAAAGTCGTCATCCCCCGGGGTCCTTGGTTGTTGTTTTCAGAACAGAGCCAAGGACCCCCTGCCATTTAAGCTCTGCATCGTCTCCCCTCACCTCACCAGAGCCTCCATAGAGAACCCCACTGCACACACTAGCCGTCCCTCTCTTGCTCCAACCTCTCCCTCTCTGAACCGAACCCTCCATTTATCAAAAGCAGGTGCCCCCTTCCATTTTCCTTCTTGGCAGAGAGAACCAAAACGAATTTCCCCCTCTCTTAACTGGTCTTCACCATCAGCGGCGGCAGCGCCGCCCTCATTGTCAACCACAATAAATCTCCCTCATAGGCACAGATCACCCTCCATCGATCTCCTCCACCATTAGCTGCAGCAGCGCCGTCCTCACAGGAAATCCACAAGCCTCATAGATGACAGCAGGAAGCCCAACCGCCGCTGCTACCACCAGGAGAGGAGATCATCAACGTCGTCGCCCCCTCCACAGAACCCGCCGACCACAAGCCACAGACGCCCTGACCTCAAAGTCGGCCGCTTGAAATAGAGAAGAAGGGGAAACAAAAGGAAAACGGAGCTATAGAGAAAGAACCAGATCCGAGGAGAAAAATAAAATTAAAATCAACTGTTGTTTGTGCGTTGTTTCTCTTGTTGCAGGTGACGGTGGTCCTCACCGACAGCGTAGGAAGACAGAGAAGAAGAAGACGTTCCCGATCCACCAGTTTGCTACCTTCATCGGCGGCGGCGCGTGGGTTCCATCGGCGGCGGCGCGTGAACCCACGCGCCGCCCACTGTTTCTGTGACCCAGAAGCCTTCCAGCACTGTTCCCGTGGTTGCACTGTTCCTGATTCTATTCTGGGGGCTGTTTTTGTAATTTTAAATTGTTTAATGTAATTTTTGTTTATTTTTGAATTTTTATAATTTGTAGTGTGGGTGTAAAAAAGAAAAAAGAAAAATATAGTGAAGTGAATGTGTTTGTCTTTTTTTTATGATAAAATTGTAAAGAATAAAGAAACTTTTAATATTTTGATTTGCTCACGGTAAAGAATTATGAACTTACACGTAAGTCGTATTTCTAATATCTGATGAAAAGAAAAAAAATTTAAAACTTTTTTATCACATCAAATCCACGAAGCAGCTTACCTCAGGTAGGGTGCGTTAGGGGTGCTAATACCTTCTCTAACTACAACTAGTCCTTTACCCGTGAATCTCTGACAAGACCAACACACCCGGGTTTCATAGTAGCCCTCAATTAAATCTAGGTGGCGACTCCCAACGAATCAAATCAATCAACAAAACGAAAAATCGCCAACCGAAGCCACGTGGGTGACGTGCGACAATTAGGATTTCTCTTTAGGATACGTCAAGGATAGTTTAAATGTTTTAAAAATATTAAAAATTAATTAGGATTTCTGTTTAGGATACTTCAAGGAAAGTTTAAATGTTTTAAAATTATAAAATATAAAAGAAATTTAGAAAAAAAAAAGAATAATTAGTATTTTTCTTTAGAATACTTCAAGGTTAGTGTAAAAGTTTTAAATTATAAAATATAAAAGAAATTTATAAAAAATAATAATTAGGATTTCTCTTTAGAATACTTAAAGGATAGTTTGAAAGTTTTAAAATTATAAAAAATAAAAATTAATTAGGATTTATATTTAGGAAACTTCAAGGATACTTTAAATGTTTTAAAATTATAAAATATAAAAACAATTTACAAAAAAAAATAATAATTAGGATTTCTCTTTTGGGTATGTCAAGGAAAGTTTAAATGTTTTAAAAATATGAAAAATTAATTAGGATTTCTGTTTAAAATACTTCAAGGATAATTTGAATGTTTTAAAATTATAAAATATATAAAAATTTAATTAGGATTTCTGTTTAAGATACTTCAAGAATAATTTAAATGTTTTAAAATTATTTAAAATAAAATAAATTTACAAAAAAAAAGAATTAGGATTTCTCTTTAGGATACGTCAAGGATAGTTTAAAAGATTTAAAAATATTAAAAATATAAAAAATTAATTAGGATTTCTGTTTAGGATACTTCAAGGATAGTTTAAATGTTTTAAAATTATAAAATATAAAAGCAATTTAAAAAAAAAAGAATAATTAGTATTTGTTTTTAGAATACTTCAAGGATAGTGAAAAAGTTTTAAATTATAAAATATAAAAGAAATTTATAAAAAATAATAATTAGGATTTCTCTTTAGAATACTTAAAGGATAGTTTGAATGTTTTAAAATTATAAAAAATAAAAAAATAATAATTAGGATTTATGTTGAGGAAACTTCAAGGATAGTTTAAATGTTTTAAAAATATAAAAGAAATTTCTAAAAAAAAAGAATAACTAGTATTTCTCTTTAGAATACATTAAGGTTAGTGTAAAAGCTTTAAAATTATAAAATATAAAAAAAATTTATAAAAAAAAATAATTAGGATTTCTATTTTGGATACGTCAAGGAAAGTTTAAATGTTTTAAAAATATAAAAAAATTAATTAGGATTTATGTTTAGGATACTTTAAGGATAGTTTAAATGTTTTAAAATTATAAAATATAAAAGAAATTTAGAAAAAAAAGAATAATTAGTATTTTTCTTTAGAATACTTCAAGGTTAGTGTAAAAGTTTTAAATTATAAAATATAAAAGAAATTTAGAAAAAATAATAATTAGGATTTCTCTTTAGAATACTTAAAGGATAGTTTGAAAGTTTTAAAATTATAAAAAATAAAAATTAATTAGGATTTATATTTAGGAAACTTCAAGGATAGTTTAAATGTTTTAAAATTATAAAATTTAAAAACAATTAAAATAAAAGGTATTAGGATTTGGTTTTAAGATACATCAAGGATACTTTATAATTTTAAAATATTTAAACTAACCTTTAAGTGTCCTAACAAAAGAAATCCTAATTACTTTATTTTAATTTTTTTTTAATTTTATAATTTTAAAAAATTTAAACAATCCTCGAATTATCATCAACAGAAATCCTAATTAGTTTTTTTAATTGTTTTTAAATTTATAATTTTAAAAGAATTAAACTATCCTTGAGGTATTCTCAACAGAAATCCTAATTTTTTTTTTTGAAAATATTTTCAAATTTTATAATTTAAAAACATTTAAACTATCCTTTAAGTGTCCTATTAAAAGAAATCCTAATTACTTTATTTTAATTTTTTTTAATTTTATAATTTTAAAACGTTTAAACAATCCTTGAAGTATCCTAAACATATTCTAATTCTGTTTTTTAATGGTTTTTAAAAATTTATAATTTTAAAATATTTAAACTATCCTTGAAGTATCTTGAACAGAAATCCTAATTAGTTTTTTTAATTGTTTTTAAACTTTATAATTTTAAAACATTTAAAGTATCCTTGATGTATCTTAAAACCAAATCCTAATACCTTTTATTTTAATTGTTTTTAAATTTTATAATTTTAAAACATTTAAACTATCCTTTAAGTATCCTAATTATTTTATTTTAATTGTTTTTAAATTTATAATTTTAAAAATATTAAACTATCCTTGAAGTATCCTCAACAAAAATCCCAATTTCTTTTTTTTAAAATGTTTTAAGTGTCCTTAAAATATCCTTTAAGTGTCCTAATAAAAGAAATCGTAATTACTTTATTTTATTTGTTTTTTGAATTTTATAATTTTAAAACGTTTAAAATATCCTTTAAGTGTCCTAATAAAAGAAATCCTAATTACTTTCTTTTAATTGTTTTTTTAATTTTATAATTTTAAAACATTTAAACTATCCTCGAATTATCATCAACAGAAATCCTAATTAGTTTTTTTAATTGTTTTTAAATTTATAATTTTAAAAGAATTAAACTATCCTTGAAGTATCCTCAACAGAAATCCTAATTCTTTTTTTTTAAAATGTTTTCAAATTTTATAATTTTAAAACATTTAAAATATCCTTTAAGTGTCCTAATAAAAGAAATCGTAATTACTTTATTTTATTTGTTTTTTGAATTTTATAATTTTAAAATGTTTAAAATATCCTTTAAGTGTCCTAATAAAAGAAATCGTAATTACTTTATTTTATTTGTTTTTTGAATTTTATAATTTTAAAACGTTTAAAATATCCTTTAAGTGTCCTAATAAAAGAAATCCTAATTACTTTCTTTTAATTGTTTTTTTTAATTTTATAATTTTAAAACATTTAAACTATCCTCGAATTATCATCAACAGAAATCCTAATTAGTTTTTTTAATTGTTTTTAAATTTATAATTTTAAAAGAATTAAACTATCCTTGAGGTATCCTCAACAGAAATCCTAATTTTTTTTTTTGAAAATATTTTCAAATTTTATAATTTTAAAACATTTAAACTATCCTTTAAGTGTCCTATTAAAAGAAATCCTAATTACTTTATTTTAATTTTTTTTTAATTTTATAATTTTAAAACGTTTAAACAATCCTTGAAGTATCCTAAACATATCCTAATTCTGTTTTTTAATGGTTTTTAAAAATTTATAATTTTAAAACATTTAAACTATCCTTGAAGTATCTTGAACAGAAATCCTAATTAGTTTTTTTAATTGTTTTTAAACTTTATAATTTTAAAACATTTAAAGTATCCTTGATGTATCTTAAAACCAAATCCTAATACCTTTTATTTTAATTGTTTTTAAATTTTATAATTTTAAAACATTTAAACTATCCTTTAAGTATCCTAATTATTTTATTTTAATTGTTTTTAAATTTATAATTTTAAAAATATTAAACTATCCTTGAAGTATCCTCAACAAAAATCCCAATTTCTTTTTTTTAAAATGTTTTAAGTGTCCTTAAAATATCCTTTAAGTGTCCTAATAAAAGAAATCGTAATTACTTTATTTTATTTGTTTTTTGAATTTTATAATTTTAAAACGTTTAAAATATCCTTTAAGTGTCCTAATAAAAGAAATCCTAATTACTTTCTTTTCATTGTTTTTTTAATTTTATAATTTTAAAACATTTAAACTATCCTCGAATTATCATCAACAGAAATCCTAATTAGTTTTTTTAATTGTTTTTAAATTTATAATTTTAAAAGAATTAAACTATCCTTGAAGTATCCTCAACAGAAATCCTAATTCTTTTTTTTTTAAATGTTTTCAAATTTTATAATTTTAAAACATTTAAAATATCCTTTAAGTGTCCTAATAAAAGAAATCGTAATTACTTTATTTTATTTGTTTTTTGAATTTTATAATTTTAAAATGTTTAAAATATCCTTTAAGTGTCCTAATAAAAGAAATCCTAATTACTTTATTTTAATTGTTTTTTAAATTTATAATTTTAAAACATTTAAACTATCCTTTAAGTGTCCTAATAAAAGAATCCTAATTACTTTATTTTAATTGTTTTTTGAATTTTATAATTTTAAAACATTTAAATTATCCTTGAATTATCATCAACAGAAATCCTAATTACTTTATTCTAATTATTTTTAAATTTACAATTTTAAAAATATAAAACTATCCTTGAAGTATCCTCAACAGAAATCCCAATTCTTTTTTTTTTAAATGTTTTCAAATTTTATAATTTTAAAACATTTAAAATATCCTTTAACTGTCCTAATAAAAGAAATCGTAATTACTTTATTTTATTTGTTTTTTGAATTTTATAATTTTAAAACGTTTAAAATATCTTTTAAGTGTCCTAATAAAAGAAATCCTAATTACTTTATTTTAATTGTTTTTTAAATTTATAATTTTAAAAAATTTAAACTATCCTTGAAGTTTCTTGAACAGAAATCCTAATTAGTTTTTTTAATTTTTTTTAAACTTTATAATTTTAAAACATTTAAAGTGTCCTTGATGTATCTTAAAACGAAATCCTAATACCTTTTATTTTAATTGTTTTTAAATTTTATAATTTTAAAACATTTAAACTATCCTTTAAGTATCTTAAAAAAGAAATCCTAATTACTTTATTTTAATTGTTTTTAAATTTATAATTTTAAAAATATTAAACTATCCATGAAGTATCCTCAACAGAAATCTCAATTCCTATTTTTTTAAATGTTTTCAAATTTTATAATTTTAAAACATTTAAACTATCATTTAAGTGTCCTAATAAAAGAAATCCTAATTACTTTATTTTAATTGTTTTTTGAATTTTATAATTTTAAAACATTTAAACTATCCTCGAATTATCATCAACAGAAATACTAATTAGTTTTTTTAATTGTTTTTAAATTTATCATTTTAAAACACTTAAATTGTCTTTCAAATATCCTCAACAGAAATCCTAATTCTTTTTTTTTTTTGAAAATGTTTTCAAATTTTATAATTTTAAAACATTTAAACTATCCTTTAAGTGTCCTATTAAAAGAAATCCTAATTACTTTATTTTATTTTATTTAAATTTTATAATTTTAAAACATTTAAACAATCCTTGAAGTAACCTAAACAAATCTTAATTCTGTTTTTTAATGGTTTTTTAAATTTATAATTTTAAAATATTTAAACTATCCTTGAAGTATCTTGAACAGAAATCCTAATTAGTTTTTTTAATTGTTTTTAAATTTTATAATTTTAAAACATTTAAACTATCCTTTAAGTATCCTAAAACAGAAATCCTAATTATTTTATTTTAATTGTTTTTAAATTTATAATTTTAAAAATATTAAACTATCCTTGAAGTATCCTCAACAAAAATCCCAATTTCTTTTTTTAAAATGTTTTAAGTGTCCTTAAAATATCCTTTAAGTTTCCTAATAAAAGAAATCCTAATTACTTTATTTTATTTGTTTTTTGAATTTTATAATTTTAAAACGTTTAAAATATTCTTTAAGTGTCCTAATAAATGAAATCCTAATTACTTTGTTTTAATTGTTTTTTGAATTTTATAATTTTAAAACATTTAAACTATCCTCAAATTATCCTCAACAAAACTCCTAATTAGTTTTTTTAAAATTTTTTTAAATTTATAATTTTAAAACATTTAAAATATCTTTGAAGCATCCTAAACAGAAATCCTAATTCCTTTTTTTTATTTTATAATTTAAAAACATTTAAACTATCCTTTAAGTGTCCTAATAAAAGAAATCATAATTACTTTATTTTAATTGTTTTTTGAATTTTATAATTTTAAAACATTTAAAATATCCTTTAAGTGTCATAATTAAAGAAATCCTAATTACTTTATTTTAATTATTTTTTGAATATTATAATTTTAAAACATTTAAACTATCCTCGAATTATCCTCAACAGAAATTCTAATTAGTTTTTTTAATTTTTTTAAATTTATAATTTTAAAATACTTAAATTATCCTTCAAGTATCCTAAAAAAAAAATCCAAATTAATTTATTCTAATTTTTTTAAACTTTATAATTTTAAAAAAATTAAACTATCCTTGAAGTATCCTCAACGGAAATCCTAATTACTTTTTTTTGAAAATGTTTTCAAATTTTACAATTTTAAAACATTTAAACTATCCTTTAAGTGTCCTAATAAAAAAATATCCTAATTACATTGTTTTAATTATTTTTTTAATTTTATAATTTTAAAACATTTAAACTATATTCGAATTATCCTCAACAGAAATCTTAATTAATTTTTTTAATTATTTTTAAATTTTTAATTTTAAAACACTTAAATTGACCCTGAAGTATCCTCAATAGAAATCCTAATTCTTTTTTTTTGTTGAAAATATTTTCAAATTTTATAATTTTAAAATATTTAAACTATCATTTATGTGTCCTGTTAAAAGAAATCCTAATTACTTTATTTTAATTGTTTTTTGAATTTTATAATTTTAAAACATTTAAAATATCGTTTAAGTGTCATAATTAAATAAATCCTAATTACTTTATTTTAATTCTTTTTTGAATTTTATAATTTTAAAACATTTAAACTATCCTCGAATTATCCTCAACAGAAATTCTAATTAGTTTTTTTAATTTTTTTAAATTTATAATTTTAAAACACTTAAATTATCTTTCAAGTATCCTAAAAAAAGAAATCCTAATTAATTTATTCTAATTTTATAAAAATTTATAATTTTAAAAAAATTAAACTATCCTTGAAGTATCCTCAACAGAAATCCTAATTACTTTTTTTTGAAAATGTTTTCAAATTTTACAATTTTAAAACATTTAAACTATCCTTTAAGTGTCCTAATAAAAAAATATCCTAATTACATTGTTTTAATTATTTTTTTAATTTTATAATTTTAAAACATTTAAACTATATTCGAATTATCCTCAACAGAAATCTTAATTAATTTTTTTAATTATTTTTAAATTTTTAATTTTAAAACACTTAAATTGACCCTGAAGTATCCTCAATAGAAATCCTAATTCTTTTTTTTTTCAAAATATTTTCAAATTTTATAATTTTAAAATATTTAAACTATCATTTATGTGTCCTGTTAAAAGAAATCCTAATTACTTTATTTTAATTGTTTTTTGAATTTTATAATTTTAAAACATTTAAAATATCCTTTAAGTGTCATAATTAAATAAATCCTAATTACTTTATTTTAATTTTTTTTTGAATTTTATAATTTTAAAACATTTAAACTATCCTCGAATTATCCTCAACAGAAATTCTAATTAGTTTTTTTAATTTTTTTAAATTTATAATTTTAAAACACTTAAATTATCTTTCAAGTATTCTAAAAAAAGAAATCCTAATTAATTTATTCTAATTTTTTAAAAATTTATAATTTTAAAAAAATTAAACTATCCTTGAAGTATCCTCAACGGAAATCCTAATTACTTTTTTTTTTAAATGTTTTCAAATTTTACAATTTTAAAACATTTAAACTATCCTTTAAGTGTCCTAATAAAAAAATATCTTAATTACATTGTTTTAATTATTTTTTTAATTTTTTAATTTTAAAACATTTAAACTATATTCGAATTATCCTCAACAGAAATCTTAATTAATTTTTTTAATTATTTTTAAATTTTTAATTTTAAAACACTTAAATTGACCCTCAAGTATCCTCAATAGAAATCCTAATTCTTTTTTTTGTTGAAAATATTTTCAAATTTTATAATTTTAAAATATTTAAACTATCATTTATGTGTCCTGTTAAAAGAAATCCTAATTACTTTATTTTAATTGTTTTTTGAATTTTATAATTTTAAAACATTTAAACTATCCTTTAAGTGTCATAATTAAATAATCCTAATTACTTTATTTTAATTCTTTTTTGAATTTTATAATTTTAAAACATTTAAACTATCCTCGAATTATCCTCAACAGAAATTCTAATTAGTTTTTTTAATTTTTTTAAATTTATAATTTTAAAACACTTAAATTATCTTTCAAGTATCCTAAAAAAAGAAATCCTAATTAATTTATTCTAATTTTTTAAAAATTTATAATTTTAAAAAATTAAACTATCCTTGAAGTATCCTCAACGGAAATCCTAATTACTTTTTTTTGAAAATGTTTTCAAATTTTACAATTTTAAAACATTTAAACTATCCTTTAAGTGTCATAATAAAAAAATATCCTAATTACATTGTTTTAATTATTTTTTTAATTTTATAATTTTAAAACATTTAAACTATATTCGAATTATCCTCAACAGAAATCTTAATTAATTTTTTTAATTATTTTTAAATTTTTAATTTTAAAACACTTAAATTGTCCCTGAAGTATCCTCAATAGAAATCCTAATTCTTTTTTTTTGAAAATATTTTCAAATTTTATAATTTTAAAATATTTAAACTATCATTTATGTGTCCTGTTAAAAGAAATCCTAATTACTTTATTTTAATTGTTTTTTGAATTTTATAATTTTAAAACATTTAAACTATCCTTGAAGTATCCCAAACAGATCCTAATTCTATTTTTAATTTATAATTTTAAACATTTAAAATATCTTTGAAGCATCCTAAATAGCAATCCTAATTGCTTTTTTTTTTTAATTTTTTAATTTTATATAATTTAAACTATCCTTGAAGTAACCTAAATAAAAATCCTAATTACTTTTTTTTTATTTTTTTTAATTTTATAATTTTAAAACTTTGAAACTATCCTTTAAGTATCCTTAACGGATATCCTAATTCTTTTTTTTTTAAATTGTTTTCAAATTTTATAATTTTTAAACATTTAAAAAATCCTTGAAGTAACCTAAACAAATCTTAACTTTTTTTTTAATTGTTTTTTAAATTTATAATTTTAAAACATTTAAACTGTCCTTGAAGTATCATAAGCTGAAAGCCGAATTATTATTTTTTCAAATTGTTTTTAAATTTTATAATTTTAAAACATTTAAATTATCCTTGAAGTATGCTAAACAGAAATCCTAATTCCGTTTTTTAAATTGTTTTTAAATTTTATAATTTTAAAACATTCCTAATTTTTTTTAATTGTTTTTAAATTTTATAATTTTGAAAATTTTAAACTATCCTTAAAGTATCCTTAACATAAATACTAATTATATATTTTTAAATTGTTCTTAAATTTTATAATGTTAAAACATTTAAACTATCCTTGAAGTATCTTGAACAGAAATCCAGATTTCTTTTTGTTTTCAAGTTGTTTTTAAATTTTATAATTTTAAAACATTTAAACTATCCTTGAAGTATCCTGAATAGAAATCCAAATTACTTTCTGTTTTTAATTATTTTTAAATTTTATAATTTTAAAACATTTAAACTATCCTTGAAGTATCTTAAATAGATGTCCTACTTCCACTTTTTAAATTGTTTTTAAATTTTATAATTTTAAAACATTTAAACTATCCTTGAAGTATGCTGAATAGAAATCAAAATTACTTTTTTTTTTAATTATTTTTAATTTTATAATTTTAAAACAGTTAAAATATCCTTGAAGTAGCCTAAGCAAAAATCTTAATTATTTTTTTAAAATTATTTTTAAACGTTATAATTTTAAAACATATAAACTATACTTGAAGTATCCTAAATAGAAATCCAAATTACTTTTTTTTTAATTATTTTTAAATTTTATAATTTTAAAATATTTAAAATATCGTTAAAGTATCAAAAACAGAAATCCTAATTACTTTTTTGAAATTTTTTTTTAAATGTTATAATTTATAAACATATAAACTATCATTGAGGTATCCTCAACAGAAATCCAAATTACTTTTTTTTAATTACTTTTTAATTTTATAATTTTAAAACATTTAAAATATCCTTGAAGTATCATAAACAGAAATTCTAATTACTTTTTTTAAAATTATTTTTAAATGTTATAATTTATAAATATATAAACTATCCTTGAAGTATTCTCAACATAAATCCAAATTACTTTTTTTAATTATTTTTAAATTTATAATTTTAAAACATTTAAAATATCATTGAAGTATCATAAACAAAAACCCTAAATATTTTTTTACTTGTTTTTAAATTTTATAATTTTAAAACATTTGAACTATCCTTCAAGTATTCTAAATAGAAATCCAACTTCCGCTTTTTAAATTGTTTTTAATTTTTATAATTTTAAAACGTTCCTAATTTTTTTTAACTGTTTTTAAATTTTATAAATCTAAAACATTTAAATTATCCTTGATGTATCATAAACACAAATCCTAATTCTATTTTTAATTTTTTTTAAAATTTAAAATTTTAAAACTTTTAAATTGTTTTTGAAGTATACTAAACAGAAATTCTACTTTCGTTTTTTAACTTGTTGTTAAACTTTATAATTTTAAAATATTCCTAAAATTCTTTTAATTGTTTTTAAATTTTATACTTTTTAAAACATTTAAACTATCATTGAAATATGTTGAACAGAAATCCAAATTACTTTTTGTTTTTAATTATTTTGAAATTTTATAATTTTAAATATTTAAACTCTCATTGAAGTATCGTAAGTAGAAATCCTAATTTTTTTTTTCAAATTGTTTTTAAATTTTATAATTTTAAAACATTTAAACTATCCTTGAAGTATCCTGAACAGAAATCCGAATTGCTTTATTTTAATTCTTTTTAAATTCTATAAATTTAAAACATTTAAAATATCCTTGAAGTATCCTAAACAGAAATCCTAATTAATTTTTTTTAATTATTTTTAAACGTTATATTTTTAAAACATATAAACTATCCTTAAAGTATCCTGAACAGAAATCGAAATCACTTTTTGTTTGTAATTGTTTTTAAATTTTATAATTTTAAAATATTTAAACTATCCTTGAAGTATCCTCAACAGAAATCCTAAATATTTTTTTACCTTTTTTTTTAAATTTTATAATTTTAAAACATTTAAACTATCCTTGAAGTATCTTAAATAGAAGTCCTACTTCTGCTTTTTAAATTGTTTTTAAATTTTATAAATTTAAAACTTTTAAACTATCCTTGATGTATCCTACACAGAAATCCTAATTCTATTTTTAGTTGTTTTTAAATTTTTAAATTTTAAAACTTTTAAACTGTTCTTGAAGTATCCTTAACAAAAATGCTACTTCTGTTTTTTAACTTGTTGTTAAACTTTATAATTTTAAAATATTCCTAAAATTCTTTTAATTCTTTTTTAAATTTTATACTTTTTAAAACATTTAAACAGTCAATAAAATATCATTAATAGAAACCCTAATTAGTTTTTTAATTGTTTTTAAATTTTATAATTTTAAAACAATTAAACTATCCTTCAATTATCATAAACATAAATCATAATTACTTTTTTTAATTATTTTTAAATATTATATTTTTAAAACAATCCTTGAAGTTTCATAAGTTCAAATCCTAATTATTTTTATTCAAATTGTTTTTAAATTTTATAATTTTGAGCCATTTAAACTCTCCTTGAAGTATCATAAGCCGAAAGCCGAATTATTATTTTTTCAAATTGTTTTTAAATTTTATAATTTTAAAACATTTAAATTATCCTTGAAGTATGCTAAACAGAAATCCTAATTCCGTTTTTTAAATTGTTTTTAAATTTTATAATTTTAAAACATTCCTAATTTTTTTTAATTGTTTTTAAATTTTATAATTTTGAAACTTTTAAACTATCCTTAAAGTATCCTTAACATAAATACTAATTATATATTTTTAAATTGTTCTTAAATTTTATAATGTTAAAACATTTAAACTATCCTTGAAGTATCTTGAACAGAAATCCAGATTTCTTTTTGTTTTCAACTTGTTTTTAAATTTTATAATTTTAAAACATTTAAACTATCCTTGAAGTATCCTGAATAGAAATCCAAATTACTTTCTGTTTTTAATTATTTTTAAATTTTATAATTTTAAAACATTTAAACTATCCTTGAAGTATCTTAAATAGATGTCCTACTTCCACTTTTTAAATTTTTTTTAAATTTTATAAATTTAAAACATTTAAACTATCCTTGAAGTATGCTGAATAGAAATCAAAATTACTTTTTTTTTTAATTATTTTTAATTTTATAATTTTAAAACATTTAAAATATCCTTGAAGTATCCTAAACAGAAATCCTAATTAATTTTTTTAAATTATTTTTAAACATTACAATTTTAAAACATATAAACTATACTTTAAGTTTCCTAAACAGAAATACAAATTAATTTTTGTTTTTAATTATTTTCAAATTTTATAATTTTAAAACATTTAAAATATCGTTAAAGTATCAAAAACAGAAATCCTAATTACTTTTTTAAAATTATTTTTAAATGTTATAATTTTAAAACATATAAACTATCTTTGGAGTATCCTAAACAGAAATTCAAATAACTTTAGTTTGTAATTGTTTTTAAATTTTATAATTTTAAAACATTTAAATTATTCTTGAAGTATCCTGAATAGAAATCCAAATTAATTTTTGTTTTTAATTATTTTTAAATTTTATAATTCTAAAACATTTAAACTATCCTTGAAGTATCTTAAATACAAATCTAAATTACTTTTTGTTTTAATTATTTTGCAATTTTATAATTTTAAACATTTAAAATATCATTGAAGTAGCCTAAGTAGAAATCCAAATTACTTTTTGTTATAAAATTCATAAGTAGAAATCCTAATTAATTTTTTTAAATTATTTTTAAATGTTATAATTTTAAAACATATAAACTATACTTGAAGTATCCTAAATAAAAATCCAAATTACTTTTTGTTTTTAATTTTTTTTTAATGTTATAATTTTAAAACATTTAAAATATCGTTAAAGTATCAAAAACATAAATCCTAATTACTTTTTTTAAAAATTATTTTTAAATGTTATAATTTATAAACATATAAACTATCCTAGAAGTATACTGAACAAAAATCCAAATTACTTTTTTTTTAATTATTTTTAAATTTATAATTTTAAAACATTTAAAATATCCTTGAAGTATGATTAACAGAAATCCTAAATAGTTTTTTACTTTTTTAAAATTTTATAATTTTAAAACATTTAAACTATCCTTCAAGTATTCTAAATAGAAATCCTACTTCCGCATTTTAAATTGTTTGTAAATTTTATAATTTTAGAACATTCCCAATTTTTTTAAGTGTTTTTAAATTTTATAAATCTAAAACATTTAAACTATCATTGATGTATCATAAACACAAATCCTAATTCTATTTTTAATTGTTTTTACATTTTAAAATTTTAAAACTTTTAAACTGTTCTTGAAGTATCATAAACAGAAATCCGACTTCCGTTTTTTAACTTGTTGTTAAACTTTATCATTTTAAAATATTCCTAAAATTCTTTTAATTATTTTAAGTTTTATACTTTTTAAAACATTTAAACAGTCAATAAAGTATCATTAATAGAAACCCTAAGTAGTTTTTTAATTGTTTTTAAATTTTATAATTTCAAAACATTTAAAATATCCTTTCATTATCCAGAACAGAAAATCATAATTATTTTTTTTAATTCTTTTTAAATTTTATAATTTTAAAACAATCCTTGAAGTTTCATAAGTAGAAATCCTAATTATTTTTATTAAAATTGTTTTTAAATTTTATAATTTTAAAATATTTTAACTCTCCTTGAAGTATCGTAAATAGAAATCCTAATTGTTTTTTTTTCAAAAACATTTTAAATTTTATAATTTTAAAACATATAAACTATACTTGAAGTATCCTCAACAGAAATCCAAATTACTTTTTGTTTTTAATTATTTTTAAATTTTATAATTTTAAAACATTTAAAATATCCTTGAAGTGTCATAAAGAGAAATCATAATTACTTTTTTAAAATTATTTTTAAATGTTATAATTTTAAAACATATAAACTATCCTTGAAGTATCCTAAACAGAAATCCAAATCACTTTTAGTTTTTAATTGTTTATAAATTTTTAAATTTTTAAATATTTGAACTATCCTTCAAGTATCCTCAACAAAAATTCTAAATATTATTTTACTTGTTTTGAAATTTTATAATTTGAAAACATTTAAAATATCCTTGAAGTATCATAAATAGAAATCCTACTTCCGCTTTTTAATTGTTTTTAAATTTTATACTTTTAAAACATTTATATTATCCTTGAAGTATCCTAAACATAAATCCAAATTACTTTTTTTTTAATTATTTTTAAATTTTTAAATTTTTAAATTTTTGACTATGCTTCAAGTATCATAAACAGAAATCCTAATTACGTTTTTAAATTATTTTTAAACGTTATAATTTTAAAACATATAAACTATCCTTGAAGTATCCTGAAAAGAAATTAAAATTACTTTTTTTTTAATTATTTTTAAATTTTATAATTTCAAAACATTCAAAAATATCCTTAAAGTATCATAAACAGAAATCCTAATTACGTTTTTTAAATTATTTTTAAATGTTATAATTTTAAGACATTTAAACTATCCTTGAATTATCCTAAATAGAAATCCTACTTTCGTTTTTTAAAATATTTTTTAATTTTATAATTTTAAAACATTCCTAATTTTTTTTAATTGTTTTTAAATTTTATAAATTTAAAACATTTAAACTATCATTGATGTATCCTAAACAGAAATCCTAATTCTATTTTTAATTGTTTTTAAATTTTATAATTTTCAAATTTTTAAACTATGCTTCAAGTATCATAAACAGAAATCCTAATTACTTTTTAAAATTATTTTTAAACGTTATAATTTTAAAAAATATAAACTATCCTTGAAGTATCCTCAACAGAAATCCAAATTACCTTTTGTTTTTAATTATTTTTAAATTTTATAATTTTAAAACATTTAAAATATCCTTAAAGTATCATCATCAGAAATCCTAATTACTTTTTTTAAATTATTTTAAAATGTTACAATTTTAAAACATATAAACTATCCTTGAAGTATCCTAAACAGAAATCCAAATTACTTTTAGTTTTAATTATTTTTAAATTTTATAATTTTAAAACATTTAAACTATCCTTGAATTATCCTGAACAGAAATCCAAATTACTTTTTGTTTTAATTATTTTTTAAATTTTATAATTTTAAAACATTTAAACTATCCTTGAAGTATCCTGAATAGAAATCTAAATTACTTTTTGTTTTAATTATTTTGTAATTTTATAATTTTAAAACATTTAAAATATCATTGAAGTAGCCTAAGTAGAAATCCTAATTAATGTTTTTAAATTATTTATAATGTTATAATTTTAAAACATATAAACTATACTTGAAGTATCCTAAATAGAAATCCAAATTACTTTTTGTTTTTAATTTTTTTAAAATGTTATAATTTTAAAACATTTAAAATACCATTAAAGTATCAAAAACAGAAATCCTAATTACTTTTTTTTTAAAATTATTTTTAAATGTTATAATTTATAAACATATAAACTATCCTAGAAGTATACTGAACAAAAATCCAAATTACTTTTTTTTTAATTATTTTTAAATTTATAATTTTAAAACATTTAAAATATCCTTGAAGTATCATAAACAGAAATCCTAAATAGTTTTTTATTTTTTAAAAAATTTTATAATTTTAAAACATTTAAACTATCCTTGAAGTATTCTAAATAGAAATCCTACTTCCGCATTTTAAATTGTTTTTGAATTTTATAATTTTAAAACATTTCCAATTTTTTTAAGTGTTTTTAAATTTTATAAATCTAAAACATTTAAACTATCATTGATGTATCATAAACACAAATCCTAATTCTATTTTTAATTGTTTTTACATTTTAAAATTTTAAAACTTTTAAACTGTTCTTCAAGTATCATAAACAGAAATCCGACTTCCGTTTTTTAACTTGTTGTTAAACTTTATCATTTTAAAATATTCCTAAAATTCTTTTAATTATTTTAAGTTTTATACTTTTTTAAAAATTTAAACAGTCAATAAAGTATCATTAATAGAAACCCTAAGTAGTTTTTTAATTGTTTTTAAATTTATAATTTCAAAACATTTAAATTATCCTTTAATTATCCAGAACAGAAAATCCTAATTATTTTGTTTTAATTCTTTTTAAATTTTATAATTTTAAAACAATCCTTGAAGTTTCAAAAGCATAAATCCTAATTATTTTTATTCAAATTATTTTTAAATTTTATAATTTTAAACCATTTTAACTCTCCTTGAAGTATCGTAAGTAGAAACCCTAATTGTTTTTTTTTCAAATTGTTTTTAAATTTTATAATTTTAAAACATTTAAACTATCCTTGAAGTATCCTGAACAGAAATCCAAATTAATTTTTTTTAATTATTTTAAATTCTATAAATTTGAAACATTTTAAATCTCCTTGAAGTATTCTAAACAAAAATCATAATTACTTTTTTTAATTATTTTTAAACGTTATAATTTTAAAACATATATACTATCCTTGAAGAATCCTGAACACAAATCAAAATCACTTTAGTTTGTAATTGTTTTTAAATTTTATAATTTTCAAATATTTGAACTATCCTTCAAGTATCCTCAACAGAAATCCTAAATATTTTTTTACTTGTTTTTAAATTTTATAATTTTAAAACTTTTAAACGATCCTTAAAATATCATAAATAAAAATCCTACTTCATTTTTTTAATTGTTTTTAAATTTTATAATTTTAAAACATTTAAACTCTCCTTTCAGTATCATAAGTAGAAATACTAATTGTTTTTTTTTCAAATTGTTTTTAAATTTTATAATTTTAAAACATTTAAACTATCCTTGAAGTATCCTAAACAAAAATCCAAATTACTTTTTTTTTAATTATTTTTAATTTTTATAATTTTAAAAATTTAAAATATCCTTGAAGTATGCTAAATAGAAATCCTAATTACATTTTTTTAAACTATTTTAAAACATATAAATTATTCTTGAACTATCCTGAACAAAAATCGAATTTACTTTTTAATTATTTTAAATTTTATAATTTTAAAACAATTAAAATATCCTAAACAGAAATCCTAATTATATTTTTTTAATTATTTTTAAAAGTTATAATTTTAAAACATATAAACTATACTTGAAGTATCTTCAACAGAAATCCAAATTACCTTTTGTTTTTAATTATTTTTAAATTTTATAATTTTAAAACATTTAAAATATCCTTGAAGTATCCTGAAAAGAAATCCTAATTATGTTTTTTAAATTATTTTTAAATGTTATAATTTTAAAACATTTAAACTATCTTTGAAGTATCATAACGACAAATCCTATTTACTTTTTTAAATTTTGTAATTTTAAAACATATAAACTATCCTCTTAGTATCCAAAACAGAAATCCAAATCACTTTTAGTTTGTAATTGTTTTTAAATTTTATAATTTTAAAATATTTGAACTATCCTTTAAGTATCCTCAACAGAAATCCTAAATATTTTCTTACATGTTTTTAAAATTTATAATTTTAAATCATTTAAACTATCCTTGAAGTATCCTGAACAGAAATCCAAATTACTTTTTTTTTTTAATTATTTTTAATTTTATAATTTTAAAACATTTAAAATATCCTTGAAGTATCCTGAAAAGAAATCCTAATTATGTTTTTTAAATTATTTTTAAATGTTATAATTTTAAAACATTTAAACTATCATTGAAGTATCCTGAACAGAAATCCAAATTACATTTTTTAATTATTTTTAAATTCTATAAATTAGAAACATTTTAAATATCGTTGAAGTATCCTAAACAGAAATCCTAATTACTTTTTTTTAATTATTTTTAAACGTTATAATTTTAAAACATATATACTATTCTTGAAGTATCCTAAACACAAATCCAAATCACTTTAGTTTGTAATTGTTTTTAAATTTTATAATTTTCAAATATTTGAACTATCCTTTAAGTATCCTCAACAGAAATCCTAAATATTTTTTTACTTGTTTTTAAATTTTATAATTTTAAAACATTTAAACAATCCTTAAAATATCCTAAATAAAAATCTTACTTTGTTTTTTTAATTGTTTTTAAATTTTATAATTTTAAAACTTACTAATTTTTTTAATTGTTTTTAAATTTTATAATTTTAAAATATTTAAACTCTCCTTTAAGTATCATAAGTAGAACTACTAATTGTTTTTTTTTCAAATTGTTTTTAATTTTTATAATTTTAAAACATTTAAAATATCCTTAAAGTATCCTAAATAGAAATCCTAATTACTTTTTTTTAATTATTTTAAAACATATAAATTATTCTTGAACTATCTTGAACAAAAATCCAATTTACCTTTTGTTTTTAATTATTTTTAAATTTTATAATTTTAAAACAATTAAAATATCCTTGAAGTATCATAAAGACAAATCTTAATTACTTTTTTTAAATGTTGTAATTTTAAAACATATAAACTATCCTTAAAGTATCCTGAACAGAAATCCAAATCACTTTTTAAGTTGTTTTTAAATTTTATAATTTTAAAACATTTCTAATTTTTTTAATTGTTTTTAAATTTTGTAAATCTAAAATATTTAAACTATCCTTGATGTATCCTAAACACAAATCATAATTCTATTTTTAATTGTTTTAAAATTTTAAAACTGTTCTTGAAGTATCCTAAACAGAAATCATACTTCCGTTTTTTAACTTGTTGTTAAACTTTGTATTTTTAAAATATTCCTAAAATTCTTTTAATTGTTTTCAATATTTATACTTTTTAAAACATTTAAACTGTTCTTAAAGTATCATTAATAGAAACCCTAAATAGTTTTTATAATTGTTTTTAAATTTTATAAATTTAAAACATTTAAACTATCCTTTAATTATCCTGAACAGAAATTCTAATTACTTTTTTGAATTCTTTTTAAATTTTATAATTTTAAAACAATCATTGAAGTTTCATAAGCAGAAATCCTAATTATTTTTATTCAAATTGTTTTTAAATTTTATAATTTTAAAGCATGTAAACTCTCCTTGAAGTATCGTAAGTAGAAATTCTAATTGTTTTTTTTTAATTGTTTTTAAATCTTATAATTTTAAAACATTTAAACTATCCTTGAAGTATCCTGAACAGAAATCCTACTTCCACTTTTTAAATTTTTTTCAATTTTATAATTTTAAAACATTCCAAATTTTTTTAACTGTTTTTAAATTTTATAAATCTAAAACATTTAAACTATCCTTGATGTATCCTAAACACAAATCATAATTCTATTTTTAATTGTTTTAAAATTTTAAAATTTTAAAACTTTTAAATTGTTCTTAAAGTATCCTAAACACAAATCCTACTTTCCGTTTTTTAACTTGTTGTTAAACTTTGTAATTTTAAAATATTCCTAAAATTCTTTTAATTGTTTCTAAATTTTATACTATTTAAAACATTTAAACTGTTCTTAAAGTATCATTAATAGAAATCCCAAATAGTTTTTTTAATTGTTTTCAAATTTTATAATTTTAAAACATTTAAACTGTCCTTTATTTATCTGAACAGAAATCCTAATTATTTTTTTTAATTATTTTTAAATTTTATAATTTTAAAACAATCTTTGAAGTTTCATAAGCAGAAATCCTAATTATTTTTATTCAATTTGTTTTTAAATTATATAATTTTAAAGCATTTAAACTCTACTTAAAGTATCATAAGTAGAAATCCTAATTATTATTTTTTTTAAAATTTTTTTAAAATTTTATAATTTTAAAACATTTAAACTATGCTTGAAGTACCCTGAACAGAAATCCAAATTACCTTTTGTTTTTAATTATTTTTAAATTTTATAATTTTAAAACATTTAAACTATCCTTGAAGTATCTTGAACAGAAATCCAAATTACGTTTTGTTTTAATTATTTTTAAATTTTATAATTTTAAAATATTTAAATTATCCTTGAAGTATCCTGAGCAGAAATCCAAATTACTTTTTGTTTTAATTATTTTTAATTTCATAATTTTAAAACATTTAAAATATCCTTGAAGTATCCTAAACACAAATCATAATTACTTTTTTTAAATTATTTTTAAATGTTATAATTTTAAAACATATAAACTATACTTTAAGTTTCCTAAATAGAAATCCAAATTACCTTTTGTTTTTAATTATTTTTAAATTTTACAATTTTAAAACATTTAAAATATCATTAAAGTATCAAAAATAGAAATCCTAATTACTTTTTTTAATTATTTTTAAACGTTATAATTTTAAAACTAATAAATTATTTTTGAAGTATCCTGAACAGAAATCCAAATCACTTTAGTTTGTAATTATTTTTAAATTTTATAATTTTAAAATTTTTGAACTATCCTTCAAGTATCCTCAACAGAAATCCTAAATATTTTTTTACTTGTTTTTAAATTTTATAATTTTAAAACTTTTAAACGATCCTTAAAATATTCTAAACAAAAATCCTACTTCGTTTTTTTAATTGTTTTTAAAATTTATAATTTTAAAACATTTAAACTCTCCTTGAAGTATCATAAGAAGAAATACTAATTGTTTTTTTTATCAAATTGTTTTTAAATTTGATTATTTTAAAATATTTAAACTATCCTTGAAGTATCCTGAACAGAAATCCAAATTACTTTTTGTTTTTAATTATTTTTAAATTTTATAATTTTAAAACATTTAAAATATCTTAAACAGAAATCCTGATTACATTTTTTTAATTATTTTTAAAAGTTATAATTTTAAAACATATAAACTATACTTGAAGTATTCTAAACAAAAATCCAAATTACCTTTTGTTTTTAATTATTTTTAAATTTTATAATTTTAAAACATTTAAAATATGCTTGAAGTATCATAAAGACAAATCCTAATTACTTTTTTTTAAAATATTTTTAAACGGTATAATTTTAAAAAATATCAACTATCCTTGAAGTATCCTAAACAGAAATCAAAATCACTTTTAGTTTGTAATTGTTTTTAAATTTTAAAATTTTAAAATATTTGAACTATCCTTCAAGTATCCTCAACAGAAATTCTAAATATTTTTTTACTTATTTTGAAATTTTATAATTTTAAAACATTTAAAATATCCTTGAAGTATTCTAAATAGAAATCCTACTTTTGCTTTTTAATTGTTTTTAAATTTTTAATTTTAAACCATTTAAACTATCATTAATGTATCTTAAATAGAAATCCTAATTCTATTTTTAATTGTTTTTAAATTTTATAATTTAAAAACTTTTAAACTATTCTTGAAGTATCCAAAACAGAAATCCTACTTCTGTTTTTTAACTTTTTTTTAAACTTTATAATTTTAAAACATTCCTAAAATTCTTTTAATTGTTTTTAAATTTTATACTTTTTGAGACATTTAAACTATCCTTAAAGTATCATTTTTAGAACCCTAAATAGTTTTTTTAATTGTTTTTAAATTTTTAAATTTTAAAACATTTAAACTATCCTTGAATTATCCTGAACAGAAATCCTAATTACTTTTTTTAATTCTTTTTAAATTTTATAATTTCAAAACAATCTCTGAAGTTTCATAAGCAGAAATCCTAATTATTTTTATTCAAATTGTTTTTAAATTTTATAATTTTGAGCTATTTAAACTCTCCTTGAAGTATCATAAGATGAAAGCCTAAATATTTTTTTTTCAAATTATTTTTAAATTTTATAATTTTAAAACATTTAAACTATCCTTGAAGTATCCTGAACAGAAATCCAAATTACTTTTTTTTAATTATTTTTAAATTTTATAAATTTAAAAACATTTAAAATATCCTTGAAGTATTCTCAACAGAAATCCTAATTACTTTTTTTAAATTATTTTAAAACATTATAATTTTAAAACATATAAACTATCCTTAAAGTATCCTGAACAGATATCCTAAATATTTTTTTACTTGTTTTTAAATTTTATAATTTTAAAACTTTTAAACGATCCTTAAATTATCCTAAACAAAAACCCTACTTCGTTTTTTTAATTGTTTTTAAATTTTATAATTTTAAAACATTACTAATTTTTTTAACTGTTTTTAAATTTTATAATTTTAAAACATTTAAACTCTCATTGAAGTATCATAAGTAGAAATACTAATTGTTTTTTTTTCAAATTGTTTTTAAATTTTATAATTTTAAAACATTTAAACTATCCTTGAAGTATCCTGAACAGAAATCCAAATTATTATTTTTTTAATTATTTTTAAATTTTATAATTTTAAAACATTTAAAATATCCTTGAAGTATCCTAAATAGAAATCCTAATTACTTTTTTTTTTTAATTATTTTAAAACATATAAATTATTCTTGAACTATCGTGAACACAAATCCAAATTACTTTTTGTTTTTAATTTTTTTTTAAAATTTTATAATTTTAAAAAATTTAAAATATCCTAAACAGAAATCCTAATTATAATTTTTTAATTATTTTTAAAAGTTATAATTTTAAAACATATAAACTATCCTTGAAGTATCCTGAATAGAAATCCAAATCACTTTTAGTTTGTAATTGTTTTTAAATTTTATAATTTAAAAATATTTGAACTATCCTTGAAGTATCTTAAATTGAAAACTTACTTCCGCTTTTTAAATTTTTTTTAAATTTTATAATTTTAAAACATTCCAAATTTTTTTAATTGTTTTTAAATTTTATAAATTTAAAACACTTCAACTATCCTTGATGTATCCTAAACACAAATCATAATTCTATTTTTAATTATTTTTAAATTTTATAATTTTAAAACTTTTAAACTGTTCCTGAAGTATCCTAAACAGAAATCCTACTTCCGTTTTTTAACTTGTTGTTAAACTTTATAATTTTAAAATATTCCTAAAATTCTTTTAATTGTTTTTAAATTTTATAATTTTTAAAATATTTAAAATGTCCTTAAAGTATCATTAATAGAAACCCTAAATAGTTTTTTTAATTGTTTTTAAATTTTATAATTTTAAAACATTTAAACTATCCTTGAATTATCCTAAACAGAAATCCTAATTGTTTTTTTTTCAAATTGTTTTTAAATTTTATAATTTTAAAACATTTAAACTATCCTTGAAGTATCCTGAACAGAAATCCAAATTATTGTTTTTTAATTATTTTTAAATTTTTTAAATCTAAAACATTTAAAATATCCTTCAAATATCCTTAAAGTATCATAAGCAGAAATCCTCATTATTTTTACTCAAATTGTTTTTAAATTTTATAATTTTAAAACATTTAAACTATCCTTGAAGTATCCTGCATAAAAATCCAAATTAAGTTTTTTAAAATTTAAAACTTTTAAAATATCCTTGAAGTATCCTAAATAGAACTCCTAATTACTTTTTTAAAATTATTTTAAACGCTATAATTTTAAAACATATAAACTATCCTTGAAGTATTCTGAACAGAAATCCAAATCACTTTTAATTTGTAATTATTTTTAAATTTTATAATTTTAAAATATTTGAACTATCCTTGAAGTATTCTCAACAGAAATCCTAAATATGTTTTTACATGTTTTAAAATGTTATAATTTTAAATCATTTAAACTATTGTTGAAGTATCCTGAACAGAAATCCAAATTACGTTTTGTTTTTAATTATTTTTAAATTTTATAATTTTAAAACATTTGAACTATCCTTGAAGTATCCTAAATAGAAATCCTACTTCCGCTTTTTAAATTATTTTTAAATTTTATAATTTTAAAACATTCCTAATTGTTTTTAATTGTTTTTAAATTTTATAAATCTAAAACATTTAAACTATCCTTGATATATCCTAAACACAAAATTTTATAATTTAAAATATTTAAACTATGCTTGAATTATTCTAAACAGAAATCCTAATTATTTTTTTTATATAAATTCAATTTATATTTTATAATGTTAAAATATTTAAACTATCCTTGAAGTATCCGAAAATTTAATCCTAATATTTTGAATTTTTTTTAAATTTTATAATTTTAAAACATTTAAACTATCCTTCAAGTATCCTAAACATAAATACTAATTACTTTTTTTTAATTGTTTTAAATTTTTTTAATTTTAAAACATTTAAACTATCCTTGAAGTATTATAAATAGAAATTCTAATTACTTTTTTTGAATTGTTTTTAAATTTTATAATTTTAAAATATTTAAAGTATACTTGAAGTATTCTAAGTAGAAATCGTAAAAACTTTTTTTTTATTGTTTTAAATTTTTATAATTTTAAAACATTAAAACTATCATTGAAATATCCTAAACAAACATCCTAATTTTTTTAAATTTTATAATTTTAAAATATTTAAACTATCCTTCAAGTATCATAAACAGAAATTCTAATTACTTTTTTTAATATTTCTTAAATTTTATATTTTTAAAACATTTCAACTATTCTTCAAGTATCCTAAATAGAAATCCGAATTCAGTTTTTTTAAAATTGTTTTTAAATTTTATAATTTTAAAATATTTAAACTATGCTTCAATTATTCAAAACAGAAATCCTAATTTCCTTTTTTATATATATAAATTCTATTTATATTTTATAATGTTAAAACATTTAAACTATTCTTGAAGTATCCTAAACATAAATGCTAATTGTTTTTTTTTTAAAATTATATAATTGTAAAACATTAAATTATACTTGAAGTATACTAAATAGAAATCCTAATTTATTTTTTAAAATTGTTTTTAAATTTTATAATTTTAAAACATTTAAACTATTCTTGAAGTATCGTGAACAGAAATTCTAATTCTTTTTTTAAAATTATTTTAAATTTTTATAATTTTAAAACATTTAAAGTAACTTAAAGTTTCCTAAACAGAAATCCTAATTCATTTTTTAAAATTGTTTTTAAATTTTATAATTGTAAACAATTTACACTATACTTGAAGTATCCTAAACAGAAATCCTAATTCCTTTTTTTAAATTAATTTAAAATTTTATAATTTTAAAACATTTAAAGTAACTTGAAGTTTCCTAAACAGAAATCCTAATACATTTTTAAATTTTATAATTTTAAAATATTTAAACTATCTTTCAAGTTTCCTAAACAGAAATTCTAATTACTTTTTTTTAATAGTGTTTAAATTTTATAATTTTAAAACATCTAAACTATCCTAAAAAAAATAGTAATTTTGTTATATATTGGTTTTATTTTTTGTAATTTTAAAACCTGTAAACTATCCTTGAAATATCCTAAACAAAAATCCAAATTTTTTTTAAATGTTTTTAAATTATTATAATTTTAAAATAATTGAAGTATCTTAAAGTATCATAAACAGAAATGCAAATTAATTGTTTTTATAAATTCTATTTATATTTTATAATTTTTTTTTTGTCTTATAAATTTATTTTATATTTTATAATTTTAAAACATTTAAACTATCCTAAACCAAAATACTAATTCCCTTTGTTATATATTGGTTTTATTTTTTGTAGGTTTAAAACATTTAAACTATCGTTGAAATATTCTAAATGAAAAACCAAATTAATTTTTTTTTACAAATTATATTTATATTTTATAATTTTAAAATATACAAACTGTCATTGAAGTATACTAAACAAAAATCATAATTTTTTTTACAAATTAAATTTATATTTTATAAATTGAAAATATTTAAACTATACTTGAAGCATACTATACAGAAATCCTAATGCTTTATATATATAATTTGGTTTTATATTTTATAATTTTAAAAAATTTAAATTATCCTTGTAATATACTAAATGGAAATTCTAATTATTATTTTTTTGTAAATTTCTTTTATATTTTATAATTTTAAAATATTTAAACTATCTTTGAAATTTTCTAAATGAAAATGCTAATTACTTTTTTTTGATAAATTGGTTTTAAATTTTATACTTTTAAAACATTTAAAATATCCTTGAAGTATCATAAACAAAAATACTAATTCCTTTTGTTGTATATTGGTTTTATTTTTTGTAGTTTTAAAACATTTAAACTATCATTGAAATATACTAAACAGAAAACCTAATTATTTTTATTTTTTTTATAAATTACATTTATATTTTATAATTTTAAAACATTTAAACTATACTTGAAGTATCTTAAACAGAAATCCTAATGCTTTATGTGTATATATATATAGATTAGTTTTAAATTTTATAATTTTAAAACATTTAAACTATCATTGAAGAATCCTAAATGGAAATCCTAATTACTTTATTTTTTTGTAAATTGCTTTTATATTTTATAATTTTAAAAAATTTAAATTATCCATGTAATATACTAAACGGAAATTCTAATTAATTATTTTTTTGTAAATTTCTTTTATATTTTATAATTTTAAAATATTTAAACTATCTTTGAAATTTTCTAAATGAAAATGCTAATTACTTTTTTTTGATAAATTGGTTTTATATTTTATAAATTGAAAACATTTCAACTATCCTTCAAGTATCCTAAACAGATATTCAAATGCTTTTTTTTTTTTTTTATGAATTGGTTTTCTATTTTGTAATTTTAAAATATTTAAACTATCATTGAAGTATATTAAACAGAAATCCTCATTACTTTTTTTGATATATAAATTGCTTTTATATTTTATAATTTTAAAACATTTAAACTATCTTTGAGGTATCATAAATAGAAATCCTAATTACTTTTTTCTTTATAAATTGTTTTTAAATTTTATAATTTTAAAACATTTAAACTATTCTTGAAGTATCTTAAAGAGAAATTCTAATTACTTTTTTTGATAAATTGTTTTTATATTTTTTATATTTAAAATATCATTGAAGTATCCTAAACAGAAATCATAATGTTTTTTTTAATAGATTGGTTTTATATTTTATAATTTTAAAAAATTTAAACTATCCTAAAAGTATACTAAAAAGAAATTCTAATTACTTTTTTTTTGTAAATTATTTTTATATTTTATAATTTTAAAATATTTAAACTATCCTTGACGTTTCCTAAACAGAAATTCTAATTTTTTTTTCTTATAAATTTCTTTTATATTTTATAATTTTAAAACATTTAAACTATCCTTGAAGTATTCTAAACAAAAATACTAATTCCTTTTGTTATATATTGGTTTTATTTTTTTTGTAATTTTAAAATATTTAAACTATCCTTAAAGTATTATAAACAGAAAACCTAAATACTTTTTTTATATATATAAATTACATTTTTATTTTATAATTTTAACATATTTAAACTGTCATTGAAGTATCATAAACAAGAGTTCTAATTTTATTTTTTATATAAATTAAATTTATATTTTATAATTTTAAAACATTTAAAATATACTTAAAATATCCTAAACAGAAATCCTAATGCTTATATATATATATATATATATATATTGATTTTATATTTTATAATTTTAAAAAATTTAAACTATCCTTGAAGTATACTAAACAAAAATCTTAATTACTTTTTTTTGGTAAATTTATTTTATATTTTATAATTTTAAAACATTTAAACTATCGTTGAAGTATCCTGAATAGAAATCTTAATTATTTTTTTTGATAAATTGGTTTTATATTTTATAAATTGAAAACATTTAAACTATCATTGAAGAATCCTTAATAGAAATCCTAATACTTTTTTTTTTTAGAAAAATTGTTTTTATATTTTATAATTTTAAAATATTTAAACTATCATTGAAATATACTAAATAGAAATCCTAATTTTTTTTATAAATTGCTTTTATATTTTGTAATTTTAAAACATTTAAACTATCCTAGAAGTATTCTTAATAGAAATCCTAATTACTTTTTTTAATAAATTGTTTTTAAATTTTATACTTTTAAAACATTTAAACTATCATTGAAGTATCATAAACAAAAATACTAATTCCTTTTGTTGTATATTGGTTTTATTTTTTGTAGTTTTAAAACATTTAAACTATCATTGAAATATACTAAACAGAAAACCTAATTATTTTTTTTATAAATTACATTTATATTTTATAATTTTAAAACATTTAAACTATACTTGAAGTATCTTAAACAGAAATCCTAATGCTTTATATATATATATATATATATATATATATATATATATATATATATTAGATTAGTTTTAAATTTTATAATTTTAAAACATTTAAACTATCATTGAAGAATCCTAAATGGAAATCCTAATTACTTTATTTTTTTTGTAAATTGCTTTTATATTTTATAATTTTAAAAAATTTAAATTATCCTTGTAATATACTAAACGGAAATTCTAATTAATTTTTTTTTGTAAATTTTTTTTTATATTTTATAATTTTAAAATATTGAAACTATCTTTGAAATTTTCTAAATGAAAATGCTAATTACTTTTTTTTGATAAATTGGTTTTATATTTTATAAATTGAAAACATTTCAACTATCCTTCAAGTATCCTAAACAGAAATTCAAATACTTTTTTTTTTTATGAATTGGTTTTATATTTTGTAATTTTAAAATATTTAAACTATCATTGAAGTATATTAAACAGAAATCCTCATTACTTTTTTTTTATATATAAATTGCTTTTATATTTTATAATTTTAAAACATTTAAACTATCTTTGAGGCATCATAAATAGAAATCCTAATTACTTTTTTCTTTATAAATTGTTTTTAAATTTTATAATTTTAAAACATTTAAACTATTCTTGAAGTATCTTAAAGAGAAATCCTAATTACTTTTTTTGATAAATTGTTTTTATAGTTTTTATATTTAAAATATCATTGAAGTATCCTAAACAAAAATCATAATGTTTTTTTTTAATAGATTGGTTTTATATTTTATAATTTTAAAAAATTTAAACTATCCTAAAAGTATACTAAAAAGAAATTCTAATTACTTTTTTTTTTGTAAATTGTTTTTATATTTTATAATTTTAAAATATTTAAACTATCCTTGACGTTTCCTAAACAAAAATTCTAATTTTTTTTCTTATAAATTTCTTTTATATTTTATAATTTTAAAACATTTAAACTATCCTTGAAGTATTCTAAACAAAAATACTAATTCCTTTTGTTATATATTGGTTTTATTTTTTTTGTAATTTTAAAATATTTAAACTATCCTTAAAGTATTATAAACAGAAAACCTAAATACTTTTTTTTTTATAAATTAAATTTATATTTTATAATTTTAACATATTTAAACTGTCATTGAAGTATCATAAACAAGAGTTCTAATTTTATTTTTTATATAAATTAAATTTATATTTTATAATTTTAAAACATTTAAACTATACTTAAAATATCCTAAACAGAAATCCTAATGCTTATATATATATATATATATATATATATATATATATATATATATATATATATATTGATTTTATATTTTATAATTTTAAAAAATTTAAACTATCCTTGAAGTATACTAAACAAAAATCCTAATTACTTTTTTTTGGTAAATTTATTTTATATTTTATAATTTTAAAACATTTAAACTATCGTTGAAGTATCCTGAATAGAAATCTTAATTATTTTTTTTGATAAATTGGTTTATATTTTATAAATTGAAAACATTTAAGCTATCATTGAAGAATCCTTAACAGAAATCCTAATACTTTTTTTTTTTTAGAAAAATTGTTTTTATATTTTATAATTTTAAAATATTTAAACTATCATTGAAATATACTAAATAGAAATCCTAATTTTTTTTATAAATTGCTTTTATATTTTGTAATTTTAAAACATTTAAACTATCCTAGAAGTATTCTTAATAGAAATCCTAATTACTTTTTTTAATAAATTGTTTTTAAATTTTATACTTTTAAAACATTTAAACTATCATTGAAGTATCATAAACAAAAATACTAATTCCTTTTGTTGTATATTTGTTTTATTTTTTGTAGTTTTAAAACATTTAAACTATCATTGAAATATACTAAACAGAAAACCTAATTATTTTTTTTTATAAATTACATTTATATTTTATAATTTTAAAACATTTAAACTATACTTGAAGTATCTTAAACAGAAATCCTAATGCTTTATATATATATATATATATATATATATTAGATTAGTTTTAAATTTTATAATTTTAAAACATTTAAACTATCATTGAAGTATCCTAAATGGAAATCCTAATTACTTTATTTTTTTTGTAAATTGCTTTTATATTTTATATTTTTAAAATATTTAAAGTATCATTGAAGTATCCTAAACAGAAATCCTAATTACTTTTTTGATAAATTGTTTTTATATTTTATAAATTAAAAATATTTAAACTATTCTTAAACTATCTTAAATAGAAACTGTAATGCTTTTTTTATATATTGATTTTATATTTTATAATTATAAAAGATTTAATCCATCTTGAATTATAAATTTTAATTCTTCTAACCTCTGCTAGTACAGTCCAATTAAACATACTTTACGATGTAGATTGGGCTTCGCTACATGAATGCAAAAAGGTGAGTAATATGGTAGAGGATGGTCTACACATTACCTCCTCGAACCTAGTATTTATTTCATGAACGAATGAAGAATATTGAAATTGCAAACTTATTTCCTAAGACCCTGAGTTCATCACAATTTGAGGCATTGATGGGCAAGTAGTTGGGTGTCATTAACATGAAAGGGATTGTTGAAAATATTGAATATGATAATATAGCAGTATTCCTTTTGTCATAGGTTTGGTTCTCCTTCCCCTAATGCTGTGGTTTTACAAGATAATTATCTTATGATAAATTTCAAAACCACATATACATCACTCATTCAAAATATTCTTTTATGTGGTGTGATCTCTGTTAATGTTTGATTTGATCTCCATGACGCCTCCTCTATACCAACTCCGTGCAAGGTATAGATGCAAATATTTTTATGTGTACTAGACTAAATTTCTATAGCTCGAAACTAGTGCAGAGTTGAGCTATGCGACCCATAATCTTAAAAGATTTATAGAAATTATTTTTTAAAGTGTTTAGAAGTGTAGTAGTGGTTGCTTTTTAAAATGCTTTTTATTTCAAAACACATTAAAATAATATATATATATTTTTAAATTATTTTTGACATCATCTTATTAAAATGATCTGAAAATATCAAAAACATATTATTACTTTTGTTTTTCTAGTTGAGTTTCAGATTGAAGATAGATACAATCTAATTATACAAAAAAAACTCAGTTAATTTTTCTTGTTTTATTTAGTTTTTTTATGGGCTCCATGAAACATGCTTCAACCTCAACTACAAAAACAAAGATACCCTTAACGCTAGTAGGATTTGAACTTAAAATTTTGGAGGAAGCAAACCTGTGAGCCCTGGTACTCAACTCCAAAACATTGTATTTCTGTAGATCCACTCACTTATATGTTGCCCCGTGAAAAAGCAATTTGCAGACATATAGTCTACACCGTGCATGATTCCTGACAAGCAAATATATTCGAAGTCACTCTAAATCGAAGATGCCACTTTCATGAATGTGCAAGCTATGCCATGTGCTAGCTATGGCCATGCTCCCATACAACTTTTATACACCTCACTTGCTTTAACCTAAAGCACATATATGATGGGTATATATTGGGTGCACAATAGCATCTATTTACTCTTTAATTGCCAGGAATCATAATGAATAAATCAAAATATAACTTCTGCAATTTTCAAGTAACAAGCGTAACAAAAAAGGAAAAGGAAGCATAGATGGTAGCCGCAGAATGCTTGGAAGAAAACCTCTGCCATTGCTTGGATTAGAATACAAGTAAGGACACTACCCGTGGGGGGGGAGCTAACGTCAACGTCCAACTTTCAGGTTAAAGATTCAAAACTCCATTCTACTGGACTTCCCACCTCACCCAACTCCGAAAGAGTCCTCTCAACTAGAAAGGAAAAAAAAAAGAAAGAGGTAAATTAAAAAAAATCACAACAACGTAAACAGACTTTCATTTTTGTACCTGAAGAGTTTGAGGGAGGAACTTGGTTCCAACATTGAGGAACAACATGGCTAAGAGATCAGATTTTGCACAGAAGCTGTTGGAAGATCTCCGGTCGAGGAAGGAACGAATGGCTGTATCTCATAGCTCAGAAGGTTCAAAATCAGCTGCTCCAGGTTAGTATTCTATTATATTTCACAATTTATTTTCTTCAGCTCCAAAACAAAATTGAAAATTTAGAAGGCTTAAAGCAAGTAAAAGCTATGGTTTAAGACTATCACGCAACTTGAAAAGCTATCATGCCTCTAAACATGAAGAATCGCAAGTTTTTATCATCAGTTCAGTTCTCATCAGAAGTGTAAAATTAATAGCTAGGTCTCTAAACTAAATTAATGATTATTCTTACTCAATGACCTTACCTGCTCTTTTAAGTAAAGTATAAGAAGATTATTTGGATGGCCGATTTGGAATACAAAAGAGCAGGGATTAATAGAAAGTATGAAATGGCTAAGTTAAGAAAATAAAAATAAATTCAGACACCTCGCTGATGACAGAAGCAGGGCCTGCCTTCCACCTTCATTCAAAAACGATAGAACAAGGAGCAAGTAACCTAGTCTCGTAGTAGTATAATAATGCTACTTGTGATGCAGTTTCCCAACCAAAAACTCTTGTGATATGCTAATAATGCTCTGTTCCAGAAAAATCTAAAAATGAACAGAAACTTGATGAAAACAGTGGCGAAGGGTAAGATGAAAGAAAACCAAATATTAAAGCTTTACACCCTCTCATATGTAAAGAGCACAAAATGAAAAGGAAAAGAAAATCAATTCATCCATTGCAAAATATTTATATGAGAATTCCAATTTTCCAGTATTTTCTATTTTCAAAAAGAATAAATAGGAAAAGAAAAAAAAGACATTTTCTATAGTGTGAACTGTGTGAGAAGAAGCAATATTAGCGCTTTATTTTCAATACTAAGAGAAATAAAATGTCAGGAAATGATCTAAAACTAGATAGTGACATCTAGTCTTCTAGCATACAAAAATTCCTGCATTTCCATTACTTAGTACGAAGTATCATCATTGTTTTCTCTGCATCGTGTGCTTGTGCAGATGTACATGCTTATTCCAAGCAAATACACAGAGGATCCAGAGATATGAAGACCCATAGAAGTGTAAGTATCATGGCTCAAGCTTATCACAGTTTTAGGTATTATAAATTCCCAATTTACTCGAACTGTTCCATGACCACAGAATGGCATTAGAAGTGGAAGTGTGCACAGTAGAACTAGTGGAAGTAATATAGCACTCTCCATTGAAGAAGTTTCAACAGAGATTGTTCCATTTGGGGGAGGTCGAAACTCCGAACAAATAGGAGATCTGTCCATGGCACTGGCTTTTGCCCTTGAGAATGGCGGAAAGCTCAGAAGAATGGATTCGTCTGGCAATAGTTCAGTGCTAGGTTTCCTGCATCAAATTGCAAGAAGACCAGTGGAAGTAAGCAAGATGGAAAGAAGCGGTATTGATAGGCATCACTCTTCAAGTAACCGTTTTCCTACACTCTCCCATCTCCACATCAAAGAAATATCAAAAGGTGCACAAAAGTTAAATCAGATCCTGAGAGCTTGTTCAAATGGCCTTAACTTTGAATCATATTCATTAGAAATTGGCAAGGAACTACTCAAAGAGGCCGTGGATTTGGAAGAGTCCTTGAGGATGCTTGTAAACCTGCAAAAAGCTTCAGAATACATGATCTGCCCACAGAGCAAATCTCGTATCACATTGCTTGATGAGGATGAAGATGACGATGACACCTCTACCAAAAAAGCTGAGCATAACCAACTTGCTCTGCCAAGGTTCTCCTTCGACAAGCCCTCAAGAAATTCTCATTACATCCAGAAAGTTGAAAGGACGGATCTCACGCAGAGGATAATGGCTCTGACTTATTCGTCAGAAGCTGCAAGTTTCAACCATGACAAGCACAATTCAAGTACCTCAAATTCAGTTTCTCACAAGAAATCATCTAGCTATGGCTCAACTTCTAAAACCTTAGCAGCATTATCTGAACAGAAGAATCAGTCGAGTTCATCAAAATCCAATCCAGAGAAGGCGAGAATTCCAAATGTAATTGCAAAACTAATGGGCCTGGAGGAACTTCCAGAAAATGCAGATTCAAAGCACACAAAGAAAGAGTCAAGTTCCAAGCAGAAAACTGAAATGAAGGTTACAAATAAATCTGCAGAAAGAAGCTCCACACGTGAACGCAAGACAAAAGATGCTGAGAATTCAGTACCCACAGTAAGAAAACAAAAGCAGATGCAGCCCAGTCAGAATAAGATGCTTCAGGATCCAAAACATGCTTTGCAAGCAGAAAAGAATCTGCCAGATCACCATGCTAGCTTTGAAATGACTATGCATGACGGAAAGCAACCGAAGAAGGATGTGAATGGGACAAAACCAGAGAAAGGCTCAAATAAAGCTAACGTGAAAATGGAAAGGCACCAAAGCAACATCATCCAAATGAACCAAAGCACAGGAAAGCGAAAGAATGGTCAGGATAAAGAGAGAGAACAAGATAATACTAAGACCAGGGAGCAGAAAGGGAAAGAACAAGGTGAAACAAGAAAGCTAATCCGAAAGCATGAGCTGCAGCAGATGGCATCACAGGCACAAATTGGGTCCGAAGCAGCAATAACATTGGAAGGGCAAACAGAGCACAATGCAAGCATGCTTAAAATAGAAAACAGAGATGAAAACTGGCACCTTTCCAATGATCAACCAAAGTCTTCCAATGACCTTGGATTCCAACAGGCTCACACATTCCGAAACTTTCAACAACGAGACATAAAGTATCATGCAGGAGAGGGGGAGTGGCAGACTGCTAAGCAGAAGATTCAAGATAGAAGTCAAAAGGGAAGTGAAGTAATGTCCAGGAATTTTCCCACCCCCATGAACGACATTCTGAATTTCCAAAAAAGACATTCGCAGATGAACCAGGCAACTCCTGGCAGTACAAGTTCTAGAGAATCTGTTGATGAAATGCCATCCAAAGGGTTTCCAACTAACAGGCACCATGAAGATCCTGTCTACGAAAGAATTTCTAATAATAACCATGTTAAAGTGCAAGATTCAATGACCAGGTACTCGAATCAAGATTCCTCTCCAATAGATCCTAAATATGATATGATGGAGAAAAGCAGCACTCCAACTATGGAAGAAAAGGCAGCTCATTCACCAGCCACGCAGAAGGTGAGAAATACCATGGGACAGAAGGCAGAGACCCCTCGAAAGATGGACGAACTAGCGTCAAGAAAGTGTGGAACTCCAAACAGCTTGGCAAGGCAACAAAAACGTCAAACTTCTGCTTTGCAAGAAGGTAAGCAGAAAAGGCGCTGCAAACTTGGTGGATCTACAGTCGAACAAGTGACAGCCATCAGGTCCAGAGAAGCAGAGGCACGCATTGTTAAATCCAGCAAATCAATGGCGAACATCCAGCAACCGAATGTGTTGGAAGATCTGCATAATAAAGATGAACAAGCTTCCAACTCCTATATTCCCGTGGAAGAAGAAAGCCAAATCCTAAAAGGACCAAAAATCCTAGTTCCAAATGACAGCGTAAGCCCATTTATTACTACAATCTAAGAACTCGATATGCACAGAATACCTTATACACTCGCACAAACTATAAGCCACATCATCATAGATGACAATTCTTGCTGCTTGCTATTGAACTAACAAAAGCTCTTTTTTGGTTTCATGTAGTGTCAAAACACAATCTCAACAGTGACGAATGAGCAACAAGGTCAAGAATTGGGCAGAGATCAACTGCAATCTCACAACTTTGTTTTGAATTCACTTAATGGTAGATACAGCTTTGCATTTTCAGTTTCACTTCCCAAAGTATTGCTCTCCTCATTTACATCATTCCGCATATCCTCCTCTGGTTCATCAACCACGTAGAATTAGTTTTCCCATATCAAATCTACCAATAAATCCCTATGCGCTCAAACCAACTTCTATCATTAAGACCATAAAAAAAGAGACGCAACACAATCTAATATCATTCTTCATTGTTGAAATGTTTGCAGAAACTCATCAAACTAGCAAAGATATCACATACCCCTCACAAGTGAAGAACCAAAAAGCATTGAAATTGGTGACACCAGAGCCGCTAAATGAGAGCGAAAATCACCTAAAGCGGATCCTGATAAAAAGTCAACTATTCCTTAACACAGCTGAGGCACTTTTCAAACTCAACATACCTTTCGTCGTTCTCCACGCTGGTAGTCAAGACTATCACGACGAAGAAAGCAAACTCGTATTAGATTGTGGATACGAAATAATGAAAAGAAAAGGCAAAAAGCAAGAGCTCAGTGTCCATCCATTCATGAAAATATCAGTCACCTCTATTAAGGTAAAATCCTTGGACACCTTGGTCAAGCTATTGTACAAAGACCTCGAGAAGTTAAAACTCTACTGTAGAAATGGTAATGCTGAATGTCTTACTCCTGTCGAAGACTACCTACCGAAAATGCTCGAATGTGATGTGTACAACTGGGATATAGATGTGAATTGTATGTGGGACTGTGGTTGGGACAAGATGATGTTTGCATTTCTTGAAAAGGATGATGTTATACGGGATGTGGAGAAGTTCGTGCTTGATGGATTGCTTGATGAAGTTGCCAAAGATCTTCTACCAGTATTCTGATTGGACTGAAGAATTAGGACACTACAAAACTGTTTGAGCAGATTTTTTTTTGTCTTTTCTTTATTATTCCTGTGTATATTTTAAAGAGAATTTTGTGTGAATTGTACATTTTTTACTTTTTGGCTCAACAATAGCAATGCTCATTTGCAGAGTTATATTTGTATAATACAAGAGAAGTTCAACCAGAGATTATGGGCCTGGATCAGCTTGCTAAGCTCGTCTCATCAAAAGATAATCATTTATTGGAATTAAATTTTAGTTGATAAGATGGGAAGCATATTCATTTATCAACTAATTTTAAAAATTTTAACAAGATATTATATAAAAGTTTTAATATTTTTATCTTCAATATATTAGGTATACATGTAATTGGGTTACTCATGAAAATACACACACAAAGTAAAGCAACTTTTTTGTTTTTCATTATTATTTTCAAACTTTTTTCTTGCAATTGGATTCTTCTTCAGCCATTATCATAAAACCCGATCTGATTTAGTGAGCAGGATCGAAATACAAAGCCTTAGCCAAGTTCTACCGAGCAAAAAATCAAAATTATAATTAACCTGAACTACCTACTGGATCAACCTAGGATCTAAATATGACTTCTTCCATCTCACCTCCTTTGTTAATACATATACCAGTGGTTCACGAATGCTGTTAATGCTGTCGCTAAAATTTGGCATTATCCCCATTGTGGAGCCAGTCGGTGTTCGAGATTTTGATATTGATGGTGAACTTTGGGTCAAATTGCGGTTGATACCAACAGAGCAATGGGTGGGAGGGAGCTGTTTCATGGGCTTTTGTGTCACTCCTGAAGATCAAATTTGAATTATCACCATTTCGTTTGTTCAATCTAATGGGTTGGCCATTGTTATGGTCTTAAAGGGTTTATAAAAAATTAAAATTAAAAGAAAAAAAAGACTAAATCGTGTGCCCAAAGTACGCTCACCTATACTGCTTTAACAATGTATTGTAATAGTTATTTGTGTTGTTGCTTGATTATGTGATACTTTAGCTATTGGTTTGCTCTAGATTGCACAGTATTTTTAGATGATAGTGGTGATAGATTGATAGGAATTAAATTATTACAGATTATTACAGAAAAGAACTAAACGGTGTCCTGTTTTTCCTGTTCATGCAGACTCAAATGAGTGTTGATTTTCATAGTGTTTTTTCTTTCCTTCTCTGTGGCGTGTGCCTTTGCACTTTCTGACTAGCTTTTCATTTAATTATCCTTATTATGCACTGTTTATACATAGAAGACACAGAAAAAGGGTCTTCAATGATACATTAAATGCATTGGAGTCGATAATGATATGTCTTCAATACATGAATAGACAAGGGAAAGAGAATAGATCAAAGCCACGATGGAACAAAGAAGGCAGCATAAAAGATAAACTTTGGACTTCTTCTCACAAAAAATCATGACTTTTTTTTCACCTAAATTCATGTTTTCTAATTCAACCATCTTTTTTTCAAGGAAGATCGACAAAAAAAGAAAAAAGAAAAAAGAAAAAGAGAGGGAGCACATGGCATCCAGAAATGAAAAAAGGGAAGCGAGACACAACGGAGAAGACAAACCTGCTGAGAGAGGGTTGAGATGGTTATGCTTCAATTCTTCTACTTTTTCTTGAACAAACCGATTGAAGAAAGATAGGACTTGGGTGAGTGTTGCTCCATTTGTGGTGGCTTTTATTTCTTCCGTTTATAAATTTTTTTTTCTCGATTTTAAATGCATCACTGCTGGGTTTTTTCCTTAATTTTTTCCACAGCAGGGATGTTCTAACTAGGAGTCAGTATTTGAAGAAAGACAGGAATTGGACGAGTGTTGTTTATCTGGGTTTTTTTGTGCTTTTTTTCTCGATTTTATTTCTTCCGTATACAATTGGAAACATTTTTCAAGAATTACCATTGCTTTATTTCTGCATCGATTTTTTTTCTCTATTTTTAATTGATCACTGCTGGTTTTTGTTCTTATTTTTGCGATATCAGCGATGATGGGACAGAGATGGAAATTGGATCGAGTTGAGTCTTATTTTTCTCCTCCGTGATGATTTCACCCTTCAGTCCTTTTAACGAAGTTGCCACACAACACAGGTTTAAGAACAGTAAAATTTCAATTATTTTATAGTATCTGAGAAGAAAGGTGGCCGGAAAGGCACCCATTGTTTTCCCCATATCTTTAACCCTCTCTCTTCTCTTTATTAATTCATTTATACAAAACTCATGATAATCGGTTCATGCAATTCACAATAAAAATCTTTTGATCCTGAACCATTAAAATAGATCTAATATAAGAGTAAGATATAATGAAAATTTATTTTAAGACACCAAAACTATCAGAATAAAGCCAAATAATATCACGAAACTAATTAATTTTTGATAAGTTAGATTTAATTCGTTTAAAAATTAAAAAAATAAAAGAATCACTTTCACACGTTAAAACTGAAAAATTAAGAAGTATTATTCATCAATAGTTGTTGAAATTTAGGTTACATGAGTTTAAATAGTTCTTGAAAAATTAACCATAATGAATCCACCATAGTGGACTGATTTGGCCTACCTACAAAATTGACCCAAAAACTTTAAACTAAATAGTGTATAACCTGATCCACACAAGTCTTAAATCCTAGCTGAAAATAAAATATTACTTAAACCTAAACAGGACTTGGATTGTAGCTAACAAAATAAAATAAAACTCATAATATTAAATCTATGTTTTTTCGTGAGAAGAAGAGAAGGAAATAAAATATTTCAGAAGTAATTTAAGGCTTATTTATAGCCTTTTATGTAACTTATTAATCCTAGAAAATAAAAGAAAAAGTAGTCGCCCATGTTGTTTTCAAGTTGTAGCATGCTTTTTTTTTTCTTTGTTGTGTTTTCTCCTTGCCTAACAAGGAAATAAACAAAAATAATAAATCCTAATATTTAAAGGAAATAATTAATATTTCCATACATAATAGAAAGTCTAAAACAAATTAGGAATCCACAAAACACATAAGAACATCATAAACACAAGGCTGCTGAAAATTTAGAAAATTGTCAGCCTTGTTGTCGAAACCTCATGGTCCAAATAAGGTTGGATTAGACACCTCTTGCATATGGATAAGATGTACTAAGGCATTTTCTTGATGCTCCAATGGACCCTTCAAATCTGACTTGGTCGAAACATTCAATACCTCTTTTAATGGCTTTGTCTTGGATCAAGTTATTGGCCTATTTGGAACATGTAATGGCTCATTACTGGTGTTTGTGAGCTGATCCACATCATCCCCTCTCTCCTAGAAAGGATTCAACCTCGAATCAAAACCTGTGACAAACAAAGTAAGATCAACAACATTAAAGGTAACACTAACATTATACTCACCTAGAAGTCAATTTTGTATACGTTGTCATTGATCCTCTCTAAAACCTGAAATGGACCATCTCCACAAAGCTGTAATTTTGATTTCCTTAGGTTTGGAAATCGTTCCTTACTCATGTGCACCTAAATCTATTCATCGTGTTGGAAAACAACCTGTTTACACCTCTTATTTGCTTTAGAAGCGTACAAATTGTTTTTTTTTCTTCTCCATTTGCACTTGAACTCCCTCATGGAGTTGTCTCACTATCTTTGTATTCCTTTCACCATCTAAACTTACCCTTTCTTTAAAAGGTAAAGGAATTAAGTCTATAAGAGTTAGTGGATTAAACCTATAAATAATTTCAAAAGGAAAAAAGTCAGTGGTCGAATGCACAGTTATATTATAAGCAAACTCAATAAAAGGCAAACATTCTTCTCAACTTTTTAGATTCTTTTGAATAAAAACACACAAAAATTGGGATAAAATTCTATTCACTACCTCAGTTTGCCCATTTGTTTGAGAATGACAAGTTGTCGAAAATAAGAGTTTAGTTCCCAAATTTCCACACAAAGTCTTCCAAAAATAGCTAAGGAACTTAACATCACGATTTGACACTATACTTCTAGAAATGCCATGCAAATGCACAATCTCTCTAAAGAACAAGTTTGCGATATGAGATGCATCATCAGTCTTATGGCATGCAATGAAAAGCGTCATCTTAGAAAACCTATCAACCATAACAAAAATAGAGTTTCTACCTTTCTTTGACCTAGGTAAACCTAAAACAAAGTTCATAGAGATATCTACCCATGGTTCAGTAGGCACAAGCAATAATGTATACAGTCTATGAGGTTGTACTCTAGATTTTGTCTTTCTACAAGCAATGCACTGTTTATAGATTCGTTGCACATCCCTTTTCATCTTTGGCCAATAGAAATGTTCATGCAATACATTCAAAGTTTTTGCAACCCCAAAATGACCCATTAAACCACCCCCATGTGCTTCACGAACAAACAATTCACGCAAAGAACTAGCAGGAACACACAATCTATTCTCTTTGAACAAATAACCATCCATCAAATAAAACTTACCAAAAACCAAATGTCCATATGCATTATAAATCTCGGCAAAGTCAAAATCATTATCATACAATTCCTTCACATTTTCAAAGCCTGGGAATCTAGTATTCATGGTGTGTAAAAGAACATACATGCGCGAAAGTGCATCAGCTACTATGTTCTTTTTGCCTTGCTTATACTTGATTATGTAAGGAAAAGTTTCAATGAATTCAACCCATTTTGCATGTCTTCTATTCAACTTACCTTGTCCTTTCAGATGTTTCAAGGAGTTATGATCCGAATGGATTACGAACTCTTTTGGCCACAAGTAATGTTGCCATGTCTTAAGTGCTCTTACCAATGCATAGAGTTCTTTGTCGTAATCGCTCCACTTAACTTCTCACTGAAATACGCAATAGGTCTCCAATCCTGCATCAAAACAGGCTATTCTTATTCTAGATGCATCACATTCTATTTCAAATGCTTTTGTAAAGTCAAAACAGGTGCAGAGCATACTTTCTCTTTTAAAAGAACAAAAATCAATTCATGTTCCTTTCCTCATTTAAATCCAATTGACTTCTTAACAACTTCATTTAAGGGTGTAGCTAATGTACTAAATTTTTTCACAAAATGCTTATAAAAACTACCTAACCCATGAAAATTAGCTAACCTATGTAGCTAATGTACTGAAATATTAATTAAAGTCAAACAAGCCTTGGGTTGTAGCTAACAAAATAAAATAAAGCCTATAATATTAAATATATGTTATGATGTGAGAAGAAGAGAAAGAAAGAGAATATTACAAAACAAATTCAAGGTTTATTTATAGCTTTCCATGCAGCCCATTAATCCTAGAAACTAAAAGAAAAGGGAGTCACCCATGCTATTTTGAAGTTGTAGTAGGATTTTTTTTATTTTCTTTGCTATGTTTTCTCGTCACCTAAAAAGAAAATAAAAAATAATAATAAATCCTAATACTTAAAGAAAATAATTAATATTCTCATAAGAAGTCCAAAACAAATTAGAAATCCACAAAACACATAAAAACATCATAAATGCAAGGTTGGTCAAAAATTTGGAAAATTGCTAGCCTTGTTGCCAAAATCTCATGGCCCAAACAAGGTTGAATTGAGCTCCTTTTACATATGGATAAGATGTGCTAAGACATCCTCTTGATGCTCCAATGGACCCTTGAAATCTGACTTGTTCGAAACATTCAAAATCAATGCATTCAATATCTCTTTCAATACCTTTGTCTTGGACCGATTCATTGGCCCATTTGAAACATGTAATGGGTCTTTCCTGGTATTTGTGGACAATAGACTCAGATGTCCTCTCATCTCAGTCTTTCTTTCCTTCTCTTTCCTATGTAAAATCTGTGTAAGAGTCTTTTTTATTAGGTTTTCAATTGTTGTTTTTTGTGATAAAATTTTATTTTTAAATCAGTTTTTTTTTTCGTTTCTGATTTTTCATGGGTTACCGTTTATTACCTTGACCAGCAGAAAGGGATGGGATCTCATCTTAAAAGCTCCGAGGATTAGGGGATAAGGAGAATCAAATCGATTAAGAAGAAAATTGTTGTGTTGGTTTTGATGCCATATATTTTTTTTTAACATGGGGACAACTAAATATTCGGTTGAAAGCCCTCCCCTAAAAAAAAAAAGAAGGAAGAAGTTGCAACAGCAGTGACAGAGCTGCAGCCAGGGGCGGAGCTAGGATTATTTATTAGGAGGGGCTAAAATTAATATAATAAAATATAATATTTATTTTAATTTATTGTACATGAATTGTAAAAAAAACCTGTATAATTTAGTTTTATTCAAATAACTTACTACAAATATATAATAACCTTTGTATAAGGTAAAAGGTTCGAAGCAATACCAAATTAAGTCAAAGCAACGAAGTTAATTTCATCTTCATAGTATATTCATCACTTTAATGTTGTTGGTATTTATACCTATCAAATATAAACATACAAAGCAAAAGCGAAGCATTATTTATATTCGATAAACTTTGAAATAAAGCAAAAAATAATAAAGAATGATTCTCACTAATTAACACAAGTTCTTTGTAAACTGAAGCGCACTGGAGTTGCTCAACCATAATTTTAACATTAAACATTAGAGTTGGTTCACTAGGCTGCGAGTTATCAATTTTTTTTTCAAAAAAAAAATCAAATTCTTCTGATTTTGTTCATGGTTCAACCTAAACTCCAAACATATATTGTGAGAAAAAATTGATAATTTTGGTGGCTCTGCTAAAAACAAAACATTAAAAAAAATCCAAGTATAATAAAAACAAACCAATAAATAATATCTAATTAATTAGAAAAAAAAGCACTATAACAAGAATTAAAAAAACAATTGGTAAAACTAGCAGATCTGAGAAAAAAATAAAGCAAAAATGATAGAATTATATATATATATAAAAAACTCATCAAATTATTAACAAACATATAAAAACAAGACAAAAATAGATTTTAAATTTAAATTACCTTGTTTTGTTTGATGAAAAATAAATTAATTAGTGGCTCTGCTTCAATCTTTTCGTTAAAATTTTTTACTTGTAATTCATATTTATATTTATATTTTTTGACCGGTTGCAGGATTTATTACGCAAAGTAATGATTTTATATTTACAGGATTTATATTAGGGCTGCGCAAAATAATTCAAAGAAAATCAAATTGAAAAATCACACCTAATTACTATAAGAAAACTCACATTTTTAAAATAAATAACCTCCTTCACACTTAATTACCCAATAATAATATATATAATAATACACACACACACACTTTTTAGGGGGGCCCGGGCCCCTGCTTGCCCTTCCTTCCTTCTGCCCCTGGCTGGAACGATAAAAAAAATAAAAAATGAAGTTGTTTCCTAAACTCTTTCTTCCTTTCCTTTCGAGTTGCTATTGGCTTCTGCAGCTTGCTTCACAAATGTATGTATCCTGTTTGTAATTTCTTCTTCTTTTTTTCGTTGTCTTCCTTCTGCTGCTGGGCCAATCTATAATATATATAAAATATGCACTGCCCAGGTCAACATCTAATGGAAAATAAAATGAAGTTGTTTCCTAGAATCTTTCGTTCATGTTTTTTTTAACCTACAACCATCTTTCAAGGAATTTATAAATTGATCTCTACCATTGCATGGCATATTGTCATTGGTAGAGGATTGATGCAAAAGATGATGGTGGCTTTCAGAGATATTCATTTGAAGATGCCGTTAGCTAGCTGGAGAGGTATGAGCTCATCACTTTCCACTCTTGCGCACACTCAACCAGCTTTCTTTGATTGTTAATGTCTTTGTGGTTGAATTTATCTCGGAATTTGTAAAATAAATGCCTATTTGTTCAATTTGATTTTGCCTACATGACTTTCCTTTACAGTTTGATTGAATTGGACATTGATTTAACTACAATGGCGAGCTCATCACTTTCCACATAATTACTACATTGATTTGCCTACATGAATTTATCTTGGACATTGAATTGGACATTGTTCAATTTGATTTAACTTTCCTAGATGACAACTTCATGGACATTGATCAATGGCGAGCTTACAACTTAATCATCTTACATTTTGATAATTCTTGAGAATAATTAATGATAAAAAATTTCCTTTTTTGTTTAATCTATAAATTCTTTGCAATCACATTTTTCAAATTTCTTTGTAGTGCTTGCCTTTCATTAAATAATGAAATAAGATGTATGACTAAATTTACAAGTTTGTTATTGTGACCCTGGTTGCTTTTATTTCGGGGGTTTCTCCAGGTTTTTTTTTTAAAAAAACAATTTAACTTAATTTTATATTATCTTTTTTAATCATATAGTTAAATAACATTAGTCTAGAAATAAAAACATGTTATTAATTTTATAAAATTCATGGATGAGTTTGGCAAGTCTAATTTTTTTTATTTTTTTATATTCATTTGTTTTTATTTCATTATTTCATATCGAGTATTGAATTTCATAATTTATTTCATTTTATTTTTTATAAGGTTATCACGGTCTTCAAAAAGAAAATAGATAAACAAATTATTAATCCTAGTTGAGTTAATGACCTAGTTCCTGAGTTTAATGTATTGACTCAAGTTACTCGATCTATGAGTTTGGCGGATTAACCAACTGAATCCTATATTTTCATATTTGACTTTTTATATTTCATCATTTTTTAATGTTGGATTGGTTGAGAAATGAATTTCATGATTTATTTTTGTTTATTTTTTATAGAATTATCACGGTCTCAAATAAATATTTATTTTAAGAGTGATGTTTGTTCTGCAAGCATTTTTTTTTGCATACAATTAAATATAAAAATAACAAAAAAGGTTATGTTATCAATTGTTTAATATCTTTTTTAATGCAAAGTTGTTCAACTTAATTGAGTCTATTACCCGAGTCATGAGATGACATTTTGTCTCAAAATTTTATTAAAGAATTGTTGTCTTGAATTTTTTTAAGAGCTAGCCTACTTTTTACCATTAAATTAATTCATTCACATTCGGTCAGTTTTTATATGATTTAATTAAAAATTCAAGCTAGGAAAGAAAATAGGGAGAGAAGTCTTAAAATTAAGTTGTTTTATCAATTTTGATGACACTATTAAATAATTTCATGTGCTCTTAACACTTTTTCAAGTTTGATAAAAAAAATATCTAATTCGCGGTGTAGTGCGTGCAATTAGCATGGTTGTAATATAAAACAACTTCCTCCACAGTCTACATGTCGGCTATGGTGGAGAGGATTTTTCTCATAAAATTAGGCAGCTATCATCCGATCAACTAGATAGATTCTCCATCCATGATCCCTTTCCAAAGATTCTACCATGGTTAATTTGGGATAATTTCTCATTTTGGTAAATATGATTTTGTTGGGAGGACCTCGCAGCATAAATGTTGAACTTGGTCCAATTTTTATGGGTTGACTTGAAAAATTTAAGATTTAAAACCTTATTCTAGCTGAGTTTTTAATTAAATTAGATTTTGTATTGATTTGATAAAATTTGGTTGACTCAATTAGATTCTTAGTAACACAATTGACTCAACCATGAAAAAAAATTGATTTTATTTTAATAAAAATAGTTAATCTAATAACTTAGTGATTTAGTTTCGTTCTCATATTAGAAGACAAGAGAATTACTTTTTTATCATAAGATCAAGGGATTTGACTGAAATTTTGTTATTTAAAGAATTTAGTTAATTAACAAAACACTAAAGAGTATAGTTAAATCACTAAAGTAACACCTATAAACCGGTCTCATGGATTGAAATAGTATTTTGATTTTTTTTGTTTAGTTTTTTTTTTTAAATTTCATTCTTCAATATTAGATTGTTTTGGAAATCATGCTTTGTATTTTTTTATTTCCTTTCTATTAGGTTATAAACCGGTCTCATGGATTTAGTTTTTTTTCTTGATTTCAACCTTCAACAATAGATCTGTTGGAAGTGGGGTTTCATATTTTTTTTTATTTGCTATCTATGAATTTATTACAATCTCATGACCTAATTCATGGGTTTAACAAGTTAATCTAGGTTGACTTGAGTCATTTTTTTATGTCACCTTTTCTAATTATTTTTTGTTTTTATTTTATCCTTTAATGTTGGGTTGGTTAGAAATTAGGCTTTGTCATAGTAAGCGCGCAGTGTAGCGGGACGTCAAGAGCGAGGAGTCGCCACCTAGTGTTTGATTCAGGGTCACTAGGAGACCCAAATGTACTAATCTTATAAGAAATTTTATGGGTATGAGACTAGTTATGGCTAACAAAGATATTAGCACCCCTAACGCACCTTGCCTGAGGTAAGCTACATTGTGTAGTCTAGATATGGTTTAAAAGTTTTGATGGGTTCCTAATCAATGGTTTATCTACGAGTTAGAATAAAGATTTATGCTCATGAATAAATCTGAAATTTCAAATTATTTTAGGCTTGTATGCCCAAATAAATTCTTATAAAAAGAATCCATGTAGGTGTCCTAACAGGATTCACCTATCCTGGAAGGCGAAAGTGTTTTTCATAACTCATATATTATGGTGAAAAATAATCCTAATTAAAATTGATGAAAATCAAAAATAATTTTGAGAATTTTCTAATCAACTTCTGATATTTAAATATCAGCCTACTTATAGGTCCAATATTTATACCAGAATGTTGACTATTAATTTTCAGTAATTAAAATCTTTAGGGTTATTGAAATATTGGTCAAAATCTTTTGGAATTTTACAAACTTGTTTTAAAATCCATGCAATGTTTTTTTTAAATGCCAAAGTATTTTAGATTTTTTAAAAGAAAATGCTCAAATAATTGTAAGGATTTTTGGCCGTATACAAATAAAACATTTGGTTAAAAAAACTTTATCTTTTTTTTTCCTTTTTCTACCATTTATTTAACATAAAATAAACAAGTAATAAACAAAAAATGCAACACACGCACACGTCCTTCTTTTTTACTATAGTTTTTACTCACACACTCTACAATTATATTTTTACAAATCACCAAAATTCAAAATAATTCAAACACATACACACACAATAAAATTTTATATTTTACAAAATGGGCCTCTTAAAATTCACAAATTAAATTGGAAAAGTTGTTAGAAACCTAAGAACACCCTACAAGATTCTAAGAAGAGAATGAAATAGTGGCGACGTGTGCATCCACGCGCCCCCACCACCAATGGCGCGTGGGTTCATGCATCGTCGCTCGTGAAGACAAAAAGTGTGTGGATCTAGGACTACTTCTGCTCTCTTTTCTTCCTATGCCAGTGGTGAAGGCCACCATCACCTGCAAAAGAGGAAATCAAAACAAATAGTTTGATTTGTTTTATTTTCTTTGAGATTTGTTTCTCTTTACAAATTTTTTGTCATTTTAAGAGAAGAATATGGGCTGACTAGTGAAGATCCAAGGATCTAGTGGAGATGGAGATTTGGTGGTGGTTAGTGTCGGTTTCGTGAGATAGGTCACGGTGGTATAGGCCGTCTCGAGTAAATGGGAGAATAGGATACCAATTGCTTTGATGGTGCAGCTGTGGAAGGAGCTCACAATTTGGAAATTGGTGCTATTGTAGTGGCTCCTAGTCGTGATCAACGAAGAAGCTTCTGCTATTGGTGGTGTTTGTGATTGCTGCTTAATGGCTAATTGGTTTTTTGAAGTTGGTTCATGGTGGCTTTGAGGTTGGATTGTCGCTAATTTTGGTGATGGTCGAATGGTGGCTTAAGGAAAATGGGTGGAAACATTGGTGTTGGATGCCTAAATAGTTATTGTTGCTCCATGGGTGGTAGTCACAATAGAGAGAGGAGGTATTCTTTGGTGTTAGCAATTGGATTTTGGTTTGAGAGAGGAGGTATTCTTTGGTGATAGTGCTCTTTTCCTGGATTGTCCATTATGATTAATGCTCTCATTGTTTATCAAGCCTGACCAAGCCCCCCAAGTGTGGTGTTACTTATTTAATCATGAAGGAGCTTAACAAATCACTCAACTTCTTAGCTTATTTCAAAAACTGCCCCTTGATTAGCTATGTGCATTCTACCAACAATTATCAAAAGATTTCCTAGTGTCAACCTTATCTTAGATTGCAAATCAGCTATGACATTGCCCTCGGTTGAACCATATTCTTCAAGCATATGTTATCATCAATTTTCATGGAATTGTCAAGTCATCTAGCCATGTATCTTATTGTTTGCAATAAAAGCTCATCATTATATGCTCAATGATCTTTGTAATAAATGGCCTTTAGCCCGTCTAATCTTATCAAACAACTTCTGTGTACTTCTAGCAACCATTACAAGTACTTATATAGCCATGAAGTTGTCCCTTAATTAGGTCATGCTTCCCCATTATGATAGCATTTCGTAATTCTTGAAGAAAACCATTATAATCATCCTTTGCTAATGACCTTCAACATCTTTTTAGCTAATACAACTAGGTTCATCCCTTTAGACCAAATCTATCTTCAAAGATTCTTCTTCACTTTAAGGCTTTGTAATCATCTAGACTCGATCGTGGAAAGAAATGCATTATCATCATAAATGATGTTCCTTTTATCACCCCATATCTATATGGTGAAATACACCTTAAATTGATAGGCTTCAAAGTAGATTGTCCCTAGATAGTCTAGGTAGCGTGCATCCTTTCAACATTTATCTAAATGCACGTACATGATAACTTTTTTGAGGAGTCATAACCATATTTCAAAGGATAAACCAAGCTTTCAGATATAAATATACCCCTTAAGTACGGTGTTACTCTCAATTACTATTGGAGTTCATCGAGTAATCCACAGACTTTTTAGGCAACATTATCCTCAGTCAAAATAGTTGTGTTTGTTCTTCTTCCTATCATCAAGAGGCATTTGTCATTGACAAATACTAATCATAGATTTGATGGGTTTCACTGAGTCATCATTTGATTATGTGTTTCTTTACCCTCAGTTAATCTGAATGTTGTTTGTTTTCCCTCTCAAGGTCCACTACATTGCCCCCTAGCCACTCAACATTTCAATAACGACTTATGGGAAGTGTCAATGTCATTTCTATCAAGGATTTTGCAAACTCAGTCAATGTTCTTTTTGTTTGAAAATCTTTCTTATTTAGGAATCAACTCACAAATTTCAAGGATCATATCCATTCAAGTCTAATTGTTGTGCAATGAAAGATGTTAGTTTTGAAAGTATTTTGAAAATTAAGCTTCTTTGATCAAAAGATCCAACACATGTCATTCGATAGATGCAATCCTTTGATTATCTTGTATTTTGAAAACATAAATTGACTTGTTATAAGATTAAAATAGTTTGTTTGGCTCTTCTATGGTTCTTTGTGTCAATTTTAATCTCTTATTTTGGGTATGTCATTTGATGGTACGTAACGATATGACCTTATGTTGATTTCAATAGCAAGAGGCTTGAGTCAAGACTCGAGGCTTTATCAAGAAAAATTATCTCTTTTGAGCATCTATTTTATCAGCATGCATAATAACCAATAACTTAGTTTGTGAAGCCATTTATTGGTTCAAATCACTTACTTGATTAAAAAAAGCTTTTAAAAGCATATAATGTGGGCTATGGTTAATGGCTATGAAAGAAAGGAAAATTCATAGGCTTAAAAAGTGTTTGAGGGTTTCAAAGACTTAGAATCATCATCAACTATTTACTTCACTCTCTTTCTTTTTCTATCTTTGTAATGACATATAATCATGCCATATATTTCATCAAAAAGTCATGTTTCCTAAAACTGCATAGGAAACTCCATTTTTATTAGTCATAATCAAACAATGGTATATAATCATGCTCCATATTTTTTAAGGAATTTCCATTAATCAAAATCAAGTAGTGGCATATAATCACGCCTCACCTCTTTATATAACTTTTCATCAATAAAAAACTTTCAATGTTATCAATCAAGGTCAAATATTGGCATATAATCATACCACTCTTTTCAATAAGAATTTTCACCTCATTCAATCAATGGTTCAAGAAGTTCCATTCTTATCAATCATTGGCATATAACAATGTCATTCCTTTCATTTTAAATCTCAAACTTAAAGAGAATACTAAAGCTTATTGCCCATCATTTATCTCATAATACTTGTTGCACGTCCCCACGCGACATCTGTGGCAATTTTCATTCGTTTGATTGATGATTTGGGAGTGGTCACCTATTATTTCATTGAAGGGTTACTAAGAAACCCGAGTGTGCTGGTCTTGTTAGAGATTCACGGGTAAATGACTAGTTGTGACTAGGAAAGGTATTAGCACCCTTAGCGTACCCTACCTGAGATAAGCTGCTTCGCGATTTGATTTGATAAAGAAGTTTTAAAGATTTTGTCTTTTCATCGGATATTAGAAATACGACTTACGTGTAAGTTCATAATCCTTTACCGTGAGCAAATCAAAGCATTAAATTCTTCTTGTCTTTGCGCTTTTATCATAAAAATAAACACATCCATAAAATAAAAAAAAACAAACACACACATTCACTTTTCCTATATTTTTTTCTTCCTTTTTTTTTCTTTCCACATTTCCAAGCTACAAATTATGAAAATTCAAAACTAAATAAACAGTACATTAAACAATTTAAAATTTACAAAATAAACCCTAAAAAATTCAGAACAGTACCGGGCAGCCCTTTGAGGGTGCAGGAAACATGGCGGCGCGTCTTCTCCATACGCTACCGCAGGAAATTTCAAGAAAAGTGGGGATCTGGAAAACACCCAAAAACACAACAAGCAATCTGTTTTAATCTTCTTTCACTGTTTCCAGATCTGCTTCCCTCCTTTCTCCTCTTTTAGATCTGTTTCCTTCTTTTTTTTCTTCCCAGTTTGTTGCTCTTTCCTTCTTCAGATGGTAGATCTGGCGGAGGTGGGCCATGGTGGACGTAGACGGATCTGCCGGTGCCTGAAGGCTTCGGTATGGAGGAGAAGGGGGTGTTTCCTAGGCGTGGGTGCTGTTGTGTGTGGGCTGCTACTAGATGGTCTTCACTTTTGTTGGTGGCAGCGATGGTGTGCTGGTGCCGTGGGGAATGGTTGGTGATGGAAGGGAACAACTGGGATGGAGAGTGAGGGGCTGTCTTGTGGTCGGCGGTTTCTATGAGTCTGGGTGGTGGTTGACTGAGGAAAAAGGAAGATTTGTGAAGGGGAGCTGTTGCGGGGCAGATGGAGGTGCAGCGGGGAAGGAAGGAAAATGGAAGCAGAGGGGTTGGTCTTGGTTTTTTTTTTTCAAGTGGGGGCGGCGGCTCTGCTTGGAAAAGATGCCAAAAATTCAAAAACCCAAAGCAGGGGTTTCTCTCATTTTTTTTTTCAGAGAGGGGGGGTGGCTGAAAGATCAAATGGGTTTATGTCTAGGGTTTTTTGTTGCCTCCTGAATATGCAAAATTGCACCCCCACTTTGTGTGAGTTTATTGACCTATATTTATAGGTAAAATGTTATTGGTCCTCAAAATTGGTCCCTCATCTTTCCTTTTTTATTTTTGTAAATTTTGAATTTTTCATTATTTTTGGATTTTTTTGAAAATTTTATAAAAAGATGGGTAAAAAATTGGGTAGCAATAATGCTCCTTCATTTTTTTGTTGTCTCATGTTTCAATTCGAAGGAAGGGTCAAGGTTCACTGTCAATCATTAGCCTCATCATTTCCTCATTTTTCTTTCACTATCTTTGTTGTAACCCATTTTTGGGTCCCCACAAATAAAAAAAAATATAATAATAATAATAATAAAAAAAAAAAAGAATTTGAACAGTGTCGTTTTGACACTGTTCCTCTACCCGCCGCGCTCCATGCCGTTGGAGCCGAACCTCGACAGTAGCACCCAATGGCCGACCAGCCGCCGCGAGACCCGCTCCCATGCGCAACAGCAAAAGCCACACCCACTTGCTCTATAAATAGCACCCAACACAGCAGAAAAAGAGGGGGGGGAAACTTTTTGAAACGGAGAGAGGAAGAAGTTTAAAACGAGGAGAGTTTTGTTGAACGGGAGGGGGCTGGAAAACTAAAAGGGGAGGCGTGTTTTTGGAACGAGAAAGAGAGAGAGCACCCGAAACAGCCTCCTCTGTCAACGGAGCCCCAGACCGACCTCATTTTCTCCTCCATCCCAACAGCGGCAGCAACACCAGGAGCCGCACCAACGCTGCCAACGCCCTCATCATCTCCTCTAGCCCAGCAGCAGCAACACCAGGAGAAGAGCAGCAGCAGCAACACCAACACCAGGAGGAAGAGCAGCAGCGGCAACACCAGGAGCAGTTGCAGTAACACGCCAACTGCACCAGCATTGCCAAACGCCACCACCATCCTGCCTCAGTTCATCACCTTCCTCCCACCCGGCGTTGCTGCTTGAAGAAAAAGGGAGCACCTGCCTCGCGAGCAGCAGGGGAAGAAGAAGAAGAAAACAACTGCTGTCTTCGGGCATCCTCTCCATTGCCACCAGCACCATCAAAGCTGCCAAACAACAGCAGAACCACCGCGAGAGGGAAGAGCACCGTGAGAAACAGAAGAAGAAAGGAGAAGCAGAGGAGAACAGAGTAAGGGAAAACACAGTGAAGAAAGGGAAGAAAAGCTCACCACCGTCCAAGCCATTCTCCGGTCAGCAACCGCCAGCAGCACCGCCATCAGAGCCACCACAGGTCAGCCCTCTGCCCCTTATCTCGTTTTACTGTTCATCTTCTTGCATGCGGAACGTGCACTGTGCACGTTCTGCAAGCAAGAAAATAATTAGCCGGTTACTGTACATGTGCACAGTAACCAGCTAATTAATTAACGGGTTGCTATGCGTGTACAGTACCCCGGTTACTATGCGTGTACAGTACCCCGATGTACAGTGACCCCGTTTACTGTTGTTTTGGGCTGGAACCCCAGCCCAGCCCATGCTGCTGGGCTGAGTCCAGCCCTGTAGAAAGTAGACCCGTTTTATTTTGGGCCGATTTCGGCCCAGTCTCCTTTCGGGCCGGGTCTGGCCCATTCGAACAAAAAAATTCTTTAAAAATTATTTCAAAAAAAAATGTGATTTTCTCTAAATTTATTACTGTATTTTGATCAATATCGGTTTGTATTTTTATACTGTAAAGATACAAATCCGGTATTAAAATACCCGGTTTTCGTCAAGACATAAAAAATAAAATAAGTTAAAAATGTTTTGTTTTCGTGCATACGGCCTAGTCTCTCCAACATATATATATAAATATTATAACATCATATTTTCACACAACAAAGGAAATTTCAAAAAAACAATATATGTATTAGCATGCATTTTGGCTTTAATAACCAGTTTATTCAAGCCATGAGAACTAGGCCAATATTTCAAAAATTCTAAAAAATCTTTTTGTCCTCTTTTAGTATATGGGATTACGAATTTATACGTAAAACGTATTCCTGAAATTAAAAATATGTTTTTTACATAGACGTTAGAACGGTTAGGTTTTTTACCCGATAAGATAAGGACCTCCTTATTGAGGAGGACTTTTCTTGAACCATGGACGGACCAACAACTAGGAAACACAACGAAAACACCTTAAATTTTATCAGACAATAAAACGATGCAGCTTACCTTAGGTAGGGCGTATTTGGGGTGCTAATACCTTCCCTTTACGCAACCAGTCCCCGTACCCGATCTCTGAGACCAGTTAGGGTTCCTAGTGACCAAAATACTAGGTGGCGACTCCCACACCATTTTCTACCAACAAAAGACAATATTTTCTTGTCTCCCCATATTTGCCAGATAGATACCATACACACTTCCCAGATTTAAGGTGGAATATTCGCCGCGACGTCGCGCACCCGCGACAATCTTTGTAAAAGAATGGCATATAACCGTGCCACACATTTTATTTTTACTTAAAAGATCAATATTCTCTTAACATATGTCATAAAGCAACTCCAACTTTTCCTTTGATGGATAACCAATATAATTATTTGAAGATACTAGAGGCTTTATCACAGATACCAAAAGACATGTTCATAGTTCATTATTGTTTTTTCTTTTTTTGTACTCTTGCCCCTGGCATTAACTTTTGATAGGCATTTTCCTACCCTTAACATTTTCATGGAATTCCACCAATCATCAAAATTTGATTTGCCTTTAAGTGCGAGAAATACCTACTTTTGGCTTTCTCACATCCTTTCTCAAAGTTTTCCTGGATGCCTCCTTGTCTAGGGCTTTTCCACTTTTAGCCTTTTCTCAATCGTTGGGCTTTCGTTCATAGCATTTCACTTACCATTGATTCTACTATTTTCTTCATCTTTTCAACAAAAAGATCCCTTACTTGACGCTTGTGTGGGATGTGATCCAGGTTAGGGTTTCTTTTCAAAATAAAGATTTCAATTAGACTCAAATTGAGATTACAAGGTGTGTGTGTGTATATATATATATATATATTAAGAATTGTGAAAAGAATAAACAAAGATGGTCTTTTCTTATTTCAAGCAAGGTTGGTTAATACTGTTAAATTTTGACTTTGTCCAGCGTAATAATTTAGACTTGCAAAGAACCATGATTCGTGAGTCCATAACTATTGAATCCACTACAAGTCATTATGCATACTGCTAAAACTTAACTTCATGATGTGTGGTTTAATTTCATATGTAAGCTCAAAATTGTTTGGTCACCTCATATTGTTTGACATGCTATTTTAACAAATGTTGAATCATTTATGCAATCATAACACTTAATCTTTCAGGATTGATTAGTTTTAATTTTGCATGTTGGAGTTTGATCAAAATATCATGGCCAACAATAAAATACTAAACATCTCTTAATTTCATAACAATAAAAAGAAAAAGAAAAGGCATATTTCATTAAAAAGATGATTTAATCCCAAAACAAAGTGCTGAATAGCAAAATTTATTAACAAAATTATTGACAATGCAACACTCTAATTAGGTCAGCTTCTCCAGCAATCACCCGTGTCTTATCATTGTTTATCAATCTTTGTTATGCTTATGATGATCTAGTGAAAATATGCCAGATGACATCATCTTTCACGTCCTCAACTTGCCTCTTGCTCACTAACTTCTAGACGCGATACTTGAAATTCTAGCAACTACTCACATTTTTCATCTTGATTATACCACCCAAAGAATAATGGTTTGGGATTATCATTCTTGAGGGCATGGAAATTACAATGTTATGTCCAAATGTGCTTCTTCCTCAACAATAAAGTGGATCAAAATGGGAAGCATCCATAGAGTGAACCCTTCCCTAATCGTAGCATATCAATGCTTTCGGTCTTGAAGTTGCAAAATGTGATGTCAGGATAATATATTTTTTTTATTTGCTTTTTATAGGGTTATTTCGATCTCATGGCCTGGATTGCAGGTTTGACAGGTTAACCCAAGTTTACTTGGGTAGTTTTTTTTCTTTTTTTAATTTAATATTTTTTTTTCTATTTCACCCCTCAACATTAGGTTATTAGGAATTGACCTTCATAATTTATTTTTTATTTTCTTTCTATAGGTTTATCATTATCTCATGACCTGGATCGTAGATTTGATAGATTAACTCAGTCGATCTAATATGTTGTTGTTTTAATATTTGAAAAAAAAACATATCATCCAACAGGTCTTTGTATCAATATTTTTTTTTTAAAAAAATGAATGCCATATAATATGCATCATATTTTGAGTTTATGATTACAAAGATTTTTATTAGAAAACACTCTAGCAATTCTTGGATATATTTTTTTTACGTAAAAAAAAAGTTGATTCCATCCATAAAGCAGCGCTTACAATGATATAGTTTCATCTAGTTTATGTCTTAATAATACTTGCAACTGGATTCAATAAGCTATAATACACTAAATAACTAAGAATAATTACTAGGTGGATGTTTTGAAGTGTCATAGCGGTTGCTTTTTAAGGTATTTTTCGATGGGAAATGTATCAAAATAATATATATTTTTTATTTTTTTAAATCATTTTTTACATAAACACATAAAAACATTAATTTTAAGCAAAAAAATCAAAATTTAGAACATTATGAATTCCCTACATGGATAATTTTAAGCATTTTACTTGTAATTAGCAGTCCTAAATTCTGACTAGGAGTTTTTTAGGGCATTTTGAAACTAAAGAAGCACTAGTTATCCAAAGAAACCCCCCTCTCTTCTTGTATTATGAGATAACTGTATTTCTCTCATTGGTTGCATTATTACTTTGCACCATATATCAAATCTAAGATGCTAGGCAATGATAAATCAAAATTTGTTTTCCAAAAAAATAATAATACATTTTATCGGGTTGACCAAGTTGACATAGAACCCTGCTATTTGGCTAGGTCAACTTTTGGATCGGGTTTAATAATTATACCATAGATTAATTTGATAAAATTAGGCTAGAATTTACGGGGGGAAATTCCAAATTAAAATATGGGGGATGAAAATGTAAAAAACAAAGAAAAAATATGTTTAATCCTACATTCTTGACAATTTTGATTTTCATCCAAAAGTTTAATTTGTTTGTTTTTTAGTCCCTGACTTTAAAGAGAGTGAAAGTTACTTGAAAACATTTAGGAGAGAGACTATCATCAGTTTGACAACTTTTTGACGACGAAACTCACTATTCTTGGTGTCAATGATTTCTATTCTATGAGGGGAGTTTAAAGGTGGTTGTTTTAAACTTTCATCTTGCCTAGAAAAAAAAGATCGAGGTCGAGAGAGAAACCTGTTTCTCAGTTTGATTTATGTTTTTTTAGCCATTTTAGCTTCTTTTTTTCTTGATAAATTGGTTTTTTTAGGTTATATGAATGTTTATTAGGTTGTTTTTTGTGTGAAAACAAGTAAAAATATCACACAAAAGTTCCTTAACCCTGATGTTTTGACCATTATAATGGTGCTAGATTTTGGATAGGCAGACAACATGTTGTCTCCCTTATTTTTTTTTAAAAAAATATAGGAGTGGATAATAACTAGTCCGCCCTTTACAAAATTGCCAAAGTGCGTGGGCCTGTCTTAGGCTCATGCTTTTGGGGTTTTAAGGCCCAAGTGTTGGGCCACCTAGGTATGCGTGTCTAGCTTGACCTTATTTATTCATCATTTTTTCCTCTTTTTTTTCTTTTGGAATACTAATCTTTTATGGTTTGTTATGTTTTTTAGATAATTTGGTTTAATAGGAATATAAACGCAAATATGAGTTTTGTTTTATAAATAATATAGGTTTGTTGGTTTAGTTTTTTATTTTTTGTTTTTATATATATTTTTTAAAATATTTTTTCATAATATTTTTTTAAATATGATATTTTTAACATTAACAAAAGCTAAAACTAGTTGGGAAATTACTGTATATGTAGACTCACTAGCATTATCTACTAAAACAATATAATGATGTCTTCGCCCCTCCCACAAAAAAAAACTTATAATTAGCTATTTGGGGGGGGGGGCGTACGTGTGCGGCATCATGACAGTTGTCATAACCCAATTCTGGGTTATTCCCCAAAAATCACTTTTTTTTCAAAACAAAAATTAAAAAAAAGAAGAAAATAAAAGGTGGGAACGTGGAGAAAGCAAGCTGGGGAATCAAGCTGCAATTTCAGAGAAAATTCAAGGTCTAATTGTGCCCCACTATGCTAAAAAATGGAGAAAACATGCAAATTGAAGGTCAAATTAAATGATTATTAGATGAATTTGGATAAAAATTAAGTCCAAGGACATAATTAAATTTTTAATAGGCCAATTTGATTTAATCATGGGCCAAATTAAATTTTAATTATGTTTAAGAATTAATTTGAGTCCTATTAAAGGATATAATTAAGTGCAAGGACCTAATTATACTTTAAATGGATCCAATTAGTTTTATTTGGGGCTTAATTGGTGAAAAATTAAGTTTGGGAGCCTAATTTGGGTTTAATTGAGAAAATTGAAATTTTATGAGACCAAATTTAATTTTTACCAAGTTAATTAATTAAAATCAGGGGTGAAATCGCAAGAAAATTGAAGTTTTGGGGTCAATTAAGGGTCAAATTGACAAAATTCGCAGCCAAGGACCAATTTGCAAAAGACGTCAAACTATAGGGGCTCAATTGATAAAAACCGGGGGTGAAATTGAAGAAATTGAAAGTTTTATGGTCAATTAGGGGTTCAATTGAACAAATCCGTGACCAAGGACCATTTTGCAAAAGACAAGTAAATCCAGGGCTCAAACAGTAATTCATCAGGGGCTTAATTGCATTAAATCAAACGTTTAGGGTCAATTAGGGATTCTATTGAAAAAAATTGAAAGTTGGAGGACTACATTGAACTTCAGCGAAAACCCTAATTTAACCTTAAACGGCGTCATTTTGATGATTTTTTTTTAAAAAAGAGAACCAGACGACGCGTTGTCCGGTTACTGTTCATTGTCTTCTTCTTTTGCCCTGAAAAGCTGCTTATGTCACTTACTTTGCAGGTTCATTTAATGCAAAACATCCATAAATTTTTGACAAATCTTACACGCAAATGATCACCTGTAATTTCTCTACAACACCATGTGAACCGTTCAGACTGAGTGACAACGAGATGGTGCCGGCGCCAGCCTAAATAGGCATACTCAGACAGCTTTTTCCTCCAGATTTGACAACTCACGATGCACACTTTGAGCCAACGGTTGGGATCCTTCCCCGAATCAAGGGTTGAAAATTTTTCCATGTGTAGACAAGATTACCCTCTTCGATACCCTATAAATAGGGTTGGATTTCATGCCCTGGAGGAGAAGAAAATCAGGTCCAAAGTAAGCCAAAAAATCAGCTTCTTCCCAATTTCTGCCACCTTCTCTTTGTATTTCTCTCTCTCAGTCTCCGTCGTCCCAACAGCCAATCGCAGCCACCACCACTCTCACCAGCATCTTTTCCACCACAACCTCCACCACAAGCAACTGCTCGACCACCTCATGTGGTGGTCGCACGACCTCTCTCTCTCTCCTCTGCAAAACTCTTCTGCTCTATCACCACTACCTCAACTGCAGCAATAACAGCAACCACCCTTTCCAGTGGCTTTCATCCTTACCAACAGCAGCAGAGGCGAAGACTCCCTCTTCAGCCACTCCAATAGCTCCAACCGTGAGCAACTCGAGTACCGACCATGGTAGCAGCAGCTTCAGCAATGTGAGCAGCAGAAGCTCCGGCAGTCAAACTATTGATCAACACCACCACCAACCTCACGTCATCCTCCACGTTAGCCAGCCATCACCGCCACGCCTGGTGGTCCACTCCCTTTCCCCTTTTTCTTCTTCTGCTTCTTCTCCTTGCAGTGTTCCATTGTTTTGAACAGTGGAACGTGAATTATAAATCACGTCCACTATTCTAGTGGACTTCGGGCCGGACCAATTCTGGCCCAGCCTATGCATTTAATATATATATATATATATTAAAAAAAATAAAAAAAATCTCGAAACTTTTAAATTAATTTTCTTTTTCAAAAAACAAAAAAAAACAAAAAATATTTTGTTTTCATGCATACGGTCAAATTCTAAAAATTTTCCAAGCATATTTTTATTAAAAAATTGCATCTTTCTCATGTTTTGAAAATAAAAAAAAATGGAATTCATAACCAGTTTATGATCATCCATTAGGGTTTGGCCAAAATATAAAAAATCTTTTTCCAATCTTTTTTTTAGGGTCCAGATGTAGACTTTAATATCTGTTGGATATAAAATTACACGATAAAGTACACTCTCAGGTATTAGAGATACAAGGTGTAAAAATGCGATGCTAAAATTCAGACTTTAGAATGGTTAGGATTTAACCCGATAAGGTAGAAACTTTCTCATGAAGAGAGATCTACCTTGAACCTTAGAAAAGACCAAAGAAATAGAAACCCAACTTAGAAAAAATAAATCAAACAACAATGCAGCTTACCTTAGGTAGGGTGCACTAGGGGTGATGCGTCTTCCCCTTGCACAACCAGTCGCTTACCTAGACTCTCGCAGACCATAGGTTCCTAGTGACCATAATACCAAGTGGCGACTCCTAAACATTAATCATAATTTTATGATTAAATCTAAAAACCTTTCCTAACACACCACACCTCATCAGGAGGCATGACAAAAGCCTTTGCCGTCGCCAGACGGCGTCGTGGCGCGACCCCGTGATAGGATGGCAACTCCACTGGGGAAAGCCTTATCAGGTCGGACTAAGCTTTGCTTGTTTGATTGTTTGCCTTTTTGTTGGTCTTTAATTTTAGCTCGTATTTTTACTGCTTTAGCATGCATTTTAATTTTGCAAATAAAACCCAATTCTAGGTTTGGTGGGGAGTAGCGGTCTGCCTTATGACTTTCAGTCGGGGTTCAGATTCGTGAAACATCCAACTATGAGCTAAGTGTTTACTTGGTAGTGGCGGTTACACTATGCTCCAAACATTCCTTGTAAACCCATATACTACCTTCATGCAAGGTAGTCACTGGGTAGTTGATAGACCTTTCAACACCAGGTAGAAAGCCTACCTATCATGTAATGGCCTTGAACCTTCCTTTAGAGCATGGACTCCTCACCCAATGTGCATGTACATACATTTGCATCCACACACATACATCCATCCATTGTAAATAACATACATACTTGCATCAAGTTGAAATATAGGTCCCTAAAGAGCCTACAACACCCGACTCCGAGTGAGAAACATGGAAGATGAAGAGCGTGCTCACCGTTACGCCCATTTCCAAGAAGAGTTAGAGTCTTTAAAAGCAAGCGTGGCTCGCCTCACTAGCTTACTCGAGCAAACACTAAGAAATGTCTTTGGAGAAGGTCCTTGCAACCGGCCTGCTATTTTTGTTCAGACTCCGACAATGGCTCAACCCGAAGAAACAATGAGTGAACATGGTCAAGAACCTCCACACAATCCAACTTTTGTGCACTCAATGCCAGCAGCACCAGCCCCTGCGGTCATAGATCCATTTGCCAATAAGTCCCACAAGACGAAGTCATCCGATGGCATTGATCAAAATAAGATGGCGGCGTTGGAAGCCCGGATTAGAGCCATTGAAGGGGTGGACTTGTATGATCCAGTACAGGCAACAAAAATGTGTTTGGTCCCAAATGTGGTTGTCCCAAAGAAGTTTTGTGTTCCTGAATTCCTCAAATACACTGGAACACAATGCCCCATGACTCATCTCAAATCCTATTGCAATAAAATGGCAGAAGTAGTACACGATGAAAAACTACTGATGTATTTTTTCCAAGATAGCTTAAGTGGGGTGATTAGTACTTAAAAGTGCATATTTATCAAGGTTTTATATCATCATTTTGCACTTAAAGTATCAATAACTCCTTAACTAAAGCATGTTTGATAATAACAAGTCTAATACTATAAAATGCTTTAATATATGGTAAATGTTCATCTTAAATGCAGGTCTATCACATAAATCAAAGGATTGATTGATGAGTTCAAATATGGAAATTGAAAGGACAAAGAGAGGGTCAAACTTAGAAAAGAGATGTTGGTGCAGTCCAAACTGGAACATTGTTCGGTAATTGGGTCATATCTCGAGTTCTAGATGTCCAAATGATCTCAAATGTTTACACAGATTTGGTAAGACATAGGCCTACAACTTTCATGTTTTCATCAAGATCTAAGAAGGCCGTTTTCAAGTCCAAATTAAAGCAACAACGGAGAAGTCCGAATCTGTCCTGCAGCCCGAACACTGTTCAGTGTTTAGCCCATATCTGGAGTTCTAGAAGTCCAAATCACCTTCATTTTTTTTTCCTGGAAAGCTGAGTCAATTTCCTACAACTTTCATGTTTTCAAGTGGACCCAGTTCTGATGCTAGCATTTTCGTTTTATTCAGACAAGAAGATAAGGATTTTCACAAAGTCAAAAGTTGGCCACCCACTCAACAATTAGTCATCAAATCAATAATTCCGAATTTTGGCCTATAAAAGGAGGCATTTGCCATGTATTTGGGGGTTGTTCAGATCAAGTTCATGCTCTTTATTTCTCTCTTTATAATTTTTTGTAATTCTTAAGTTTTACTTTCATTAATTTCTTGTTTATGCTTTTCATTTCCTTTCCTTTCCTTAGTTAACTTGTATCTTATTTATGTTCTTGTTTTGTTTATTTATGTTTCTCTTCTTCATTATGTTTAGCTAAGTTTATTATGTCAAGGTGAAAAGGTTACACTAATGGTGTAAAAACAAGTATAGTGTAAACTCAACATGGATCTTAATGTTTAATATTAACATGTCTTATCTTTTTATCTTACTAATTCTTAATACCTTGCTTGTTAAATGGTTAATCTAGATTTATGTAGTATAACACTTGGTACAACAAATGCTTGGCACTCTCATAGCTCAACCGTATGGTATTACCTACACCTGGGCTATGAAAGGAACTTGATTTGTTGTTAACATCAGTTAACATCATGAATTCCGGACAATATTTAAAAGTTTGGTGTTATGTAAATAAGATAATTAATATGATCATGTTAATAATTTATAATGAGCTATTAATGACAAATCATCCGATTGGAACCTCCTTCGTGTGTGGTTTCCAAATTGAGTAATAAGAGTTTATACTATACTTGTTTGAAATACCATTGGTGGATCCTCTAACCTTGACATTTGTTTTTATCATCGTTTAATCTTTACATTAATCTTCCATCTCAAAGTTCTCATCAATTTCTTCCTCTTCTTCTTTATTATTATTAGTACTACTACTACTACTACTACTACTACTAATATTATTATTATTATTATTATTATTATTATTATTATTATTTACATTCTTGTTATATTTTATGTACGTTAAGTATGCTCTGTGTTTGATCAAGGATCCTGACATTGTTGGTCTTGCCTTGTTCATTCGCATCAGAAATCTGTTTATATTATATAATATATCTCTTTGATCTTTTCATAAACTCAGTATATAGGCTGGAAACCTGTGACCCGATCTTTTAGATCATTCTCAGGTATAACAACGCCACGTACTGAGTATTATTATTATTACTATTACTATTATTGTTACTATTATTGTTGTTGTTGTTGTTGTTGTTGTTGTTGTTGTTGTTGTTTTATTAATTATAATTTATACAATTAACCTCTCTGTGGTTCGACCCCGGTCTTGCCGGGTTATTTATTACTTCGACACTCCTGCACTTGGGAGAAGACATCAATCTTTTGGTCGTGTCAAGTTTTTGGCGCCGTTGCCGGGGAGGTAAATTCTTGTACAAATTATAGTATTTATTTTGTTTTCTCTTTTCACTTTTCTTGTATCTAACTTTGTTTCTTTTGTTTTGTTTCTTTTTCTTTTGTTTTCTTCTTCCTTTTATTCTCTTTCTACACGTGCATGAGTGTTTGGTCACGTACATTAAGTGGTAGACTTTTTAGGGTATCCTCATCATTTTCAGAAAATATGGCCGAAGAAGATAACCAGTCACTTCATAATGAGAATAATGAGAATAACCGTGTTAGGACACTTAGAGACCACATGAATCCCGCAAGAACAAGTGCACCCTCATGCATAGTTTTCCCTCCTGATGCATCCCATTTTAATTTTAAGTCTGGCATTATTCAACTTTTACCTTCTTTTCATGGCTTAGATCTAGAAAATCCATACTTGCATTTGAGAGAATTTGAAGAAGTTTGTAACACCTATAATGACTTAAATTGTAGCATGAATACCATTAGATTAAAGCTTTTTCCTTTTTCATTAAAAGATAAAGCTAAAACATGGCTACAAAATCTTAGGTCAGGATCCATACGTGCTTGGGATGAAATGCAACAACAATTTTTAAAGAAGTTTTTTCCATCTCACAGAACCAACTCTTTCAAAAGACAAATCACCACTTTCACTCAAAAACCAGGTGAAACATTTTACCAATGTTGGGATAGGTATCGAGACTTGCTTAATACTTGCCCTCATCATGGTTTTGAAACATGGAGATTGGTTTCACAATTTTATGAAGGATTAGCACCTAAAGATAGGCAAATAGTTGAATTGATGTGCAATGGAACTTTTAAAGATAAAGACCCTAATGAAGCAATGGAGTACCTAGACTTGCTAGCTGAAAATGCGCAAAATTGGGACACTACAGGCATTTATGAGGCACCAAGTAAAACCCAACCTCATACATCTAGTGGAGGTATATATAACCTTAGGGATGATCATGACCTCCAAGCCAAGTTTACATCTTTAGCTAGAAAAGTCGAGGCACTAGAATTGAAAAAGAGTGGTCAATTAAAATCTATTCAAGACATTGTGTGTCAAATCTGTGAAACAAATGAACATGCAACCAATGATTGTCCAACTTTGCCTTCTTTCAAGGAATGCCTCCATGAACAAGCCCATGCTTTAAACAGTTTCCAAAGGCCCAATCATAACCCATACTCGCAAACATACAACCCTGGTTGGAGAAATCACCCGAATTTCAGTTGGAAGAGTGATAACAACAATGCACAAACTTCACAGCCACCATTTCAAGCACACCATAATTTCCAAAATTCTCATGGATATGCACCTCCTTATGCTCCACCTCCTAGAAGAAATCTTGAGGAAACATTGCATGCATTCATTGAAAAGCAAGAGACAATCAACACTCAACTTGCTCAAAGCATGACAAATTTTAAAGATGCTCTTGCAAAATTCACATCTGCTCTCAGTTTTCAAGAGAAAGGTAAATTTCCATCTCAACCACAGCAAAATCCAAAGGGGCAATACAATGCAAATGCAAGTAGTTCCGGAAACCAACACATGGATCAAGTCAAATCAGTCATCACTCTTCGCAGTGGTAAGGTTATTGAAAAACCCACTCTTGAACCTTGTGAGAAAGATGATGAGTCAATCTCTGAGGGTAAGGAAGGGGTTGAATCTAAACATTGTAAAGAAAAGACTGATTCTCCGCCAGCACTTCCATTTCCTCATGCCATGAGCAAACAAAGGAAAGTCAATCACAATTCTGAAATCCTTGAAACTTTCAAACAGGTAAGGATCAATATACCTTTGTTGGATGCTATTAAACAAGTACCTTCCTATGCTAAATTTTTGAAAGATCTATGTACTGTGAAGAGAAAACTGAATGTGAAAAAGAAAGCATTTTTAGCCGAACAAGTAAGTGCTATTCTTCAGAACAATAATGCTTTGAAATATAAAGACCCTGGTTGTCCTACAATTTCTTGCTTTATTGGAGAACATAAAATTGAAAGAGCTTTACTTGATCTTGGAGCTAGTGTGAATTTACTTCCATATTCGGTTTTTCAAAGTCTCAATCTAGGTGAGTTAAAACAAACTTCTGTAACTCTTTTACTTGCTGATAGATCTGTAAAAGTGCCTAGAGGGATAATTGAGGATGTGTTAGTACAAGTTGATAAATTCATTTACCCTGTAGATTTTATTGTCTTGGATACACAACCTGTTGAAGCATGTAATTCAATTCCTGTTATTTTAGGACGTCCATTTCTTGCAACTTCTAATGCATTGATTAATTGTAGGAATGGACTGATGAAGCTATCATTTGGAAACATGACATTGGAGATGAATATTTTCAACATTTGCAAGCAACCTGGAGATGATAATGATTTACAGGAAGTGGACTTTATTGAAAAATTAGTTCATGATCAATTTCAAACCACTTCTAGTGAAACTGAGATTGATGAACCTGACGAGTTGCAAATGGTTTATTTTCAGGAAGAAGCAAAGGCATGTAATTGGAGACCACAAATTGAAGAATTGCCACCACAATCAATTGAGTCCATACCTTCAAGTGTTCAACCACCAAAACCTGATTTGAAGCCATTACCATTCAATCTCAAATACTCATTTTTGGGAGAAAATGAAACTTTTCCGGTAATAATCTCTTCCAAACTTAATGCACATCAAGAAGGTAAGTTATTACAGACTCTGAAAATGCACAAAAATGCATTAGGATGGACCATAGCTGACATAAAAGGAATTAGTCCTTTGATTTGCACACACAGGATTTATTTGGAGGAAAATGCTAAACCATCTAGAGAAATGCAACGAAGACTTAATCCGAATATGAAAGAAGTAGTGAAAAATGAAGTCATTAAGCTTCTAGATAATGAAATCATTTATCCTATTTCTGACAGCAAATGGGTAAGTCCTACCCAAGTTGTACCCAAAAAGTCTGGAGTCACTGTGATAACAAATGAGAAAAATGAGTTAATTCCAACTAGGACTATTACTGGTTGGCGCATGTGCATTGACTATAGGAAACTGAATTCAATGACTAGAAAAGATCATTTCCCTTTACCTTTCATGGATCAAATCCTAGAAAGAGTTGCAGGTCATGAATTTTATTGTTTCCTAGATGGCTATTCAGGTTACAATCAAATTGAAATTGCATTGGAAGATCAAGAGAAGACTACTTTCACATGTCCATTTGGTACTTTTGCATATCGAAGAATGCCTTTTGGGTTATGTAATGCACCAGCCACGTTTCAAAGATGCATGCTTAGCATATTCAGTGATATGGTTGAACGTTTTCTTGAGATTTTTATGGATGATTTTTCTGTTTTTGGTGATTCATTTGATGATTGTTTAACTAACTTGGAAAAGGTTTTGAACAGGTGTGAAGAGAAGAATCTTATACTGAATTGGAAAAAATGTCACTTTATGGTAACAAACGGCATTGTACTTGGTCACATTGTTTCATCGAAAAGAATTGAGGTTGACAAGTCTAAAATCGAGTTAATTGCCAACTTACCAACACCAAAATCTGTTAAAGATGTTAGATCATTCTTAGGACATGCTGGTTTTTACAGAAGGTTCATCAAAGATTTTAGTGTAATATCTAAACCATTGTGTAACCTTCTAACAAAGGAAAATGTTTTTGAATGGACCGAACAATGTGAAAAAGCCTTTGTTAAACTTAAAAGCTTGCTTACTTCTGCTCCTGTCATTCAACCTCCTGATTGGTCACTACCTTTTGAAATAATGTGTGACGCTAGTGATTATGTCGTGGGTGCTGTCTTGGGACAAAGAAAAGATAAGAAACCTTATGTGATTTACTATGCAAGTAAAACTTTAAATAGTGCTCAAAAGAATTACACTACCACTGAAAAAGAATTACTTGCAGTAGTATTTGCATGTGACAAGTTCAGATCTTATCTTGTTGGCTCACCTGTTGTTGTTTTTAGTGATCATGCAGCATTGAAATATCTTCTCTCTAAGAAAGATTCTAAGGCTAGATTGGTGCGGTGGATTTTGTTACTTCAAGAATTTGATATCACAATCAAAGACAAGAAAGGCACCGAAAATGTTGTCGCAGATCATTTGTCAAGATTGACAACCGATTCGAGATCTGACATCACACCAATCGATGACTACTTTCCTGATGAATCTTTATTTTCTGTCTCTACAATGCCTTGGTTTGCTAATATTGTTAATTTTCTTGTTTCAGAACAATTGCCAGCTCATTGGAGTACCCAAGACAAAAGAAAGTTCTTGAACGAAGTGAAGAACTTTTATTGGGATGACCCTTATTTATTCAAATATTGTCCTGATCAAATATTTCGAAGATGCATTCCTGACAATGAGGTAAGTAGTGTCATTAAATTTTGTCATTCTGAGGCATGTGGGGGTCATTTCTCATCAAGAAAAACAACTGCAAAAATCTTACAAAGTGGATTTTACTGGCCCACCATGTTCAAAGACTCACATGCATTCTGCAAGACTTGTGAAAATTGTCAAAAGTTGGGATCTATTTCAAAACTTCACATGATGCCTTTAAATCCTATTCTTGTCATTGAGATCTTTGAATGTTGGGGTATAGATTTTATGGGTCCATTTCCTCCATCATTTGGTTTCTTGTATATATTGGTCGCAGTAGATTATGTTTCCAAATGGATAGAGGCAATTCCAAGTCGAACCAATGATCACAAAACAGTGATAAAGTTTTTGAAAGAAAACATTTTAAGTCGATTTGGAATCCCTCGAGCCATGATAAGCGATGGTGGAACACATTTCTGCAACAAGCCATTTGAGTCTTTAATGAAGAAATATGGAATCACACACAAAGTTGCCACCCCTTATCACCCTCAGACGAGTGGACAGGTAGAACTTGCTAATAGGGAGATCAAACAGATCTTAGAGAAAACGGTGAACCCTAATCGGAAAGACTGGTCTTTAAGACTTAATGATGCACTTTGGGCTTATCGAACTGCATATAAAACATCATTAGGTATGTCACCTTATAGACTAGTATATGGAAAACCTTGTCACTTGCCTGTGGAAATTGAACATAAAGCTTATTGGGCTATTAAAGCTTTCAATTCAAACATTGATGATGCTAGTCAGCTGCGAAAATTGCAAATAAATGATCTTGAGGAAATAAGAAATGATGCATATGACAATTCAAGAATTCATAAAGCAAGAATCAAAGAGTTTCATGACAAGAAAATAATGAGAAAAACATTCAATGTTGGTCAAAAAGTCTTGCTTTATAATTCTCGACTCCATTTATTTCCTGGAAAACTAAGATCAAGATGGAGCGGTCCTTTTATTGTGAAACATGTGTATCCATATGGGGCCTGTGATATCGAAAATCCAAAGAATGGTAATGTTTTCAAGGTAAATGGCCATCGTTTGAAAGTTTATTTTGACAATTTTTCAGTTGAAAATGACTCTATTGAATTGGGTGATCCTGTATATAAAGATTGATTCTTTTTCTCATATTGTTTTTGTGTGACTTTTGTTTTGCTAGTCTCTCACCCCGGTCAAATGGCGGATAACGGTACTCCGTGACTCTTAAGTCGGTTCTTTCAGTTTCCCATGATAACTGATATCTGTGTATATATTTGTGCAATTCTTTTCTCTTTCTGCTTTCTTTGAATCTCTCCCCCAATTCTTAGTTGAAAATGGACACCACTTTTGAAAAATTGAAAAAGTATTTTCCCGCTCTGCCTCAGAATGCGATTACAAAAATTTATCGTGCTAGGTGTGAAAGATTGAGGTTGTTAATGAACCATGGAATTCCTGAAGATATTCGTTGGCTAATTGAAGCAAAGGTCCGATTATCAGGTGAGTCCTCCAATTCTTTCATTTCATACATGCCTGGAACAGGTAAGAGCACTTTTGCAAAGAAACGTCGTGCAAAACGACTGCAAGTCTGTCACCGATGTGCCAGATGGACTTGTAATGCGACATGTCGTTCTTTAGGAATGGTATCTGTAAACCGTGAAGATAAAATACAATTCATTAAGGATGGCCTGAGTAAGGGGTCTTTAGATAATCTTCTATTGACTCTTGAGACGCACCCTAGTGGAGATGTGCATCGTGCAATTCATGATTTATGGCCACAATTCCATAAAGAACATGCTCGACTTAGTCTTGGGAATCTGACTAAAAAAGACCCTGTTTGCCAGTTTTTAAGAAAACTGGATGGGAAGCCTATCCCCGACCCATAGAGGGCGTTTAAGCCGTTCTTGGACGTAAAACCAAGGGAAGATGTGAGCCACAATCACAACTACCTGTACATACACATGCTTTTTCAAAATAAATAAATAAATAAAGAGAGAGAAAGAGAGTGAGACTACGGCTGGCCTACATATAGGTGGTATGATTGCATTTTCAATTTCTCATCTATAAATTCTTCTTTTCCTTCCCTTCATTTCTACTCAACCCATACATTCATCAAATATAGAAGTGTGTAGAAATGGCAGGTTCCTCAAGTAATCACATAAACAATATTTGTGTTTTCGGTGGATCCAGTCCTGGGAAAGAAAAAGAGTTTTTAGAATCAGCAAATCATCTTGGTCAGGTACTAGCTGAGCGAAAGATTCATTTAGTGTATGGAGGAGGCAGCCTTGGGTTAATGGGGGGAGTGTCAATAGCTGCATTTTTAGGAGGTAGTCAAGTTTTGGGGGTAGTCCCCAAAGCTTTAGCACAAGGGGACATCATTGGAAAAACAATTGGAGAGGAATTACATGTCCCCACAATGTCTGATCGACTGAATGCAATGTTTAACCATGCTGATGCCTTCATTGCCTTACCAGGTGGTCTGGGCACATTGGAAGAGATCTTTCATATTTCCTCTTGGGCCCAACTACACATTCACCATAAACCCATAGGTTTGTTAAATGTTAATGGTTTTTATGATAAGTTGTTGTCTTTTCTTGATCATACTGTGGAACAGGAATTTCTAACATCTTCAGCACGACAAATCATAATCTCTGCTGCTACTGCTGAACAATTGATTGACCAACTACAATCTTTCATCCCTGTAATTAATCCTTCCATAAGTCGCATAAATTGGTCAACTAAGGAAAGCCGTAAAAAGATTAGATTGGATTTGAGCCTGCGTTTGTAAATATTTGCGTCTTTTGGTTTTATTATTGTGTTTTGTTTTTTTTTATTTGTTTAAAGTGTGTTTCAGGTTTGTCAGTGTTCGCTATTTCAGGTGATGTCTTCTATACTCTATCTTTCTACCTTACAACATTGAGGACAATGTCTCATTTTGGATGGGGAGGAAAGGGTAGTAGTTGATATATTAAAAAAAAAAAATGTGTTTTCTATTTCATAAACTACTTGCCAAACTGTTGTTACTAGGATGGCAGAGTAAAAGGAGTTCTTTTGTTAAAGTGACTCTTGAGACGCATCTTAGTAAACATTCTTAACAAGGTCTATCATAATACTTCTTGAAATATTCAGGTTTACAAACTCTCGTATTGTTAGCACTTGATTCTGCTCATATCCTCATTTAACAAGTATTTTTAAATCTTCATTTTCACACACACACTTTAACATATGATTGTGGGTTGCACATTGGATTATTACATTATTTATGTTCTTTTGTTAAAGGTAACAACTAAGGGAAATGGATAGTATATAATTTGCAAAAAAACAAAAAATACAAAAAAACAAAAAAATAATAATAATGATAATAAAAAGGTAGATAAGTTTGGTTTCGTAGCCTCCCTAACCTAAGCAATTAAGCCTGAAGGGGTGTTTTAACACTTAATACCCTAAAGTCAACTGACTTGGGAGCTATTGGCCCAACGCTTGTTACATGGGTTGAGGAGAAAAGCTTAAGGGAATCAAACATTGCACTATCTACATATCAGTATCTGCAACCCGAGTTACTAAGCTCGTAGGGGTGTCTCAACACCTAATGCCCTAAAACCAACTGGTCTGGGAGTCATTAGCTGAAAACTCGTTACATGGGTTAAAGATGCATTGTGTTTTAAGATATATGTGTATAAAAAAAAAAAAAAAAGAAGATAATAATCCTAACCCAAGGAAGTTAACCTTAAACATTGGAGCAAAAATTTGTTTTTCTTCCAAGTAAAGCCCCATAACTATATGTTGATATTTTGAGCACAAAAGAAAGGTTTAGTAATATCTTGTTTAAGAGGTATTGAGCAGATATATGAATTTAATGAGAGTTTGTTTATCTGGATAGATTAATGGAAGTTGAATGATGAATGCCTTGCTTTATGAAATTTGCAAATTGTTTTTTCTATTTTAACGCTTTGATTACTAGGGACTAGTAATAAGCTGGTTGGGGGGGTGTGATTAGTACTTAAAAGTGCATATTTATCAAGGTTTTATATCATCATTTTGCACTTAAAGTATCAATAACTCCTTAACTAAAGCATGTTTGATAATAACAAGTCTAATACTATAAAATGCTTTAATATATGGTAAATGTTCATCTTAAATGCAGGTCTATCACATAAATCAAAGGATTGATTGATGAGTTCAAATATGGAAATTGAAAGGACAAAGAGAGGGTCAAACTTAGAAAAGAGATGTTGGTGCAGTCCAAACTGGAACACTGTTCGGTAATTGGGTCATATCTCGAGTTCTAGATGTCCAAATGATCTCAAATGTTTACACAAATTTGGTAAGACATAGGCCTACAACTTTCATGTTTTCATCAAGATCTAAGAAGGCCGTTTTCAAGTCCAAATTAAAGCAACAACGGAGAAGTCCGAATCTGTCCTGCAGCCCGAACACTGTTCAGTGTTTAGCCCATATCTGGAGTTCTAGAAGTCCAAATCACCTCCATTTTTTTTCCTGGAAAGCTGAGTCAATTTCCTACAACTTTCATGTTTTCAAGTGGACCCAGTTCTGATTCTAAGCATTTTCGTTTTATTCAGACAAGAAGATAAGGATTTTCACAAAGTCAAAAGTTGGCCACCCACTCAACAATTAGTCATCAAATCAATAATTCCGAATTTTGGCCTATAAAAGGAGGCATTTGCCATGTATTTGGGGGTTGTTCAGATCAAGTTCATGCTCTTTATTTCTCTCTTTATAATTTTTTGTAATTCTTAAGTTTTACTTTCATTAATTTCTTGTTTATGCTTTTCATTTCCTTTCCTTTCCTTAGTTAACTTGTATCTTATTTATGTTCTTGTTTTGTTTATTTATGTTTCTCTTCTTCATTATGTTTAGCTAAGTTTATTATGTCAAGGTGAAAAGGTTACACTAATGGTGTAAAAACAAGTATAGTGTAAACTCAACATGGATCTTAATGTTTAATATTAACATGTCTTATCTTTTTATCTTACTAATTCTTAATACCTTGCTTGTTAAATGGTTAATCTAGATTTATGTAGTATAACACTTGGTACAACAAATGTTTGGCACTCTCATAGCTCAACCGTATGGTATTACCTACACCTGGGCTATGAAAGGAACTTGATTTGTTGTTAACATCAGTTAACATCATGAATTCCGGACAATATTTAAAAGTTTGGTGTTATGTAAATAAGATAATTAATATGATCATGTTAATAATTTATAATGAGCTATTAATGACAAATCATCCGATTGGAACCTCCTTCGTGTGTGGTTTCCAAATTGAGTAATAAGAGTTTATACTATACTTGTTTGAAATACCATTGGTGGATCCTCTAACCTTGACATTTGTTTTTATCATCGTTTAATCTTTACATTAATCTTCCATCTCAAAGTTCTCATCAATTTCTTCCTCTTCTTCTTTATTATTATTAGTACTACTACTACTACTACTACTAATATTATTATTATTATTATTATTATTATTATTTACATTCTTGTTATATTTTATGTACGTTAAGTATGCTCTGTGTTTGATCAAGGATCCTGACATTGTTGGTCTTGCCTTGTTCATTCGCATCAGAAATCTATTTATATTATATAATATATCTCTTTGATCTTTTCATAAACTCAGTATATAGGCTGGAAACCTGTGACCCGATCTTTTAGATCATTCTCAGGTATAACAACGCCACGTACTGAGTATTATTATTATTACTATTACTATTATTGTTACTATTATTGTTGTTGTTGTTGTTGTTGTTGTTGTTGTTGTTGTTGTTGTTTTATTAATTATAATTTATACAATTAACCTCTCTGTGGTTCGACCCCGGTCTTGCCGGGTTATTTATTACTTCGACACTCCTGCACTTGGGAGAAGACATCAATCTTTTGGTCGTGTCATGGGGCGACATTAAGCTGGTATATGAGATTAGACAACATAAAGATCCGCAAATGGAAAGACTTGGTGGATGCTTTTGTAAGGCAATACAAGTACAATATGGACATTGCTCCTGACAGAACTAGCTTGTCTAATCTAGACAAAAGGGACAAGGAAAGCATGAGGGAATAAGCCCAAAGGTGGAGAGATCTAGCTGCACAAATTCATCCTCCACTCCTGGATAAAGAGATGGTCACTCTACTTGCCAACATGCTCAAGGCACCGTACTACGAGCATGCGATGGGTGGTTCGACCCAACAATTCCCTGATGTTGTTGTAGTAGCTGAGCGTATAGAGCAAGGAGTCAAGAGTGGTAGAATTCCTGTGCCAACTGAGAAAATAGGCTTTGAAGGTAAAAGGAAGGAGGCCGACCACGTTGAAGGTGGCTACATGGGTAGAAAAAACCCATTCCAAAAATACCACACTCCATCCTCTTCACCCCAAATCACCAACATCAATCTCAACTCTTCTTTTCCTGCCAGAAAACCTGAGCCTCAAACCAAATACCAAAGAGTCTAGGAACAACTACCTCTATTACCACTGCCCTTAAATGAGATGTACCAAGAGCTACTAAGCATTGGGCATGTAACACCCAAACCTTTCACGCATCTACAACCACCTTACCCCAATTGATATAGGCCAGATCTCACTTGCGAGTACCATGTTGGTGCTGCGGGACACAACATTCATACCTATAGTGCCTTCAAGAAAAGGCTCATGCATTTAATTAAAGCTGGATGGATAACATTCGAAGGAACTCCAAAAGTGAGTTTGAACCCTCTACCCAATCATGCTTCAGGTAGTGGATCGGTGAATGCACTAGAGACGAAATACACGGGAAACCTCAAAGCGCTGATGGAAAGAGTAAGGTGCGAGGAAGGCAATGTGTATTCTCGAGGATGTCCATGATAAAGGACAAAGTTTTGACACAGAATGGGAAGATGGAGCCTGCCCAATTATTGTCCTTCGCTTAATCATGTCTGTTTCAACTTGTTTTAGTCTTGTTGGCAATTTGGCTCATAATGCCACAAGACTTTCTCTGTCAAATGAGCCTTTCCTGTTAATAAGATCATGTGTTTTCATGCAAATAACATACCGACCACACCTTTTACTCACAAAACTAGTGTACCAAGAATTCTTTAGTGTTTTCCTCTTTTTCCCAAAAAACAAGCATAACCCCATGTTTTCACAATGATTTTTAGGAAATCAACGTTTTAATACAAAACAAAAATCAAATTGGTTCTGAAAATTCAAGTGATATCCAAACATCTAGAAGAACAACCCAAACACCATGATATAGCTTCAAGGCTGAGTTTTGGCTGCATGAATAATGAGAAATCATTTTCCATATTCACATAAAAAAAAGCAAAACTTATCAATCCTAAGTGCATGCGTTTGAAATGAACAAAGGTCATCTTTGATCATCCTTTCACAAATTCTAAAAAACTCCTTTTGCAGTCCCCTTTTGAGCCTAATACATTTTTCTTGAAAAATAACATTGGCTAGGATCATACCCTACACTGGGGGTAAGTGCAAAAAATCTTTAATGATTAAAAGTGTCCAAACAACACTAGAGGGCATAAAATCCTCAATGATAAAACTGCCCAAACAATACTGTGGGGCAAGTGTGAAAAATAAAGTTCTCAATGATTAAAGGTGCCCAAATAAAGCTAAGGGGCATAAAAAATCCAAAGAAATCAAAATATTTGAGCTTCCATAAAAATAACTGATACGATGATGCTCAAAACAAAATGGAGAGAAAAGAAAAGCCCAAACCCGATACTAGGGGGCACGATGGACTATCAATTCCAAGGTCCAGAAAATCCATGAACCAAAAGAAGAGGGTGGGAAATAAGCACTAGTGATCCTTAGTCTTAAAGTCCCTTAAACACCTTTTAAGCCTATAAATATCATTTTTCTTCATAGCCAAGAGCCAAAGCCTATGTTACGTGCCCAATCAAGTCCTTTCTGATCAAAGGCAAACAATCTGGATTGGCAGGCTTTGCTTTCCCATGTGAAACAAGTCATTATTCATGCAAGCAAAATGAATGCTTTGAAAACTGGTTCTTTGAAACCCTCAAATTGAAGCTTGAACTCTTTTGAAAAATAAAACATCACTTCACTTCATTAAAAGCAAAACAAAAATTTTCAAAACTCATGCAAACCTATCCATGAGAATTGCTTGGATTTCTCAAAACAACTTTGTTTTAAACAAACATCAAAATGATTTTTGTTCAGAATAGCTTTGAAATTTCAAAAGTTCTTTGTGAAAACAACTCCTTGTAAATAACCAAATCTTTTTTTCACATAGCCTCATCCCCAAATTGAACACTTGGGATATGATCAAGGTGGGGGGCAATCCATCAGACACATAATAGGGTTGGCTCCATGATTCCCTTTCTATGAAAACAAAAATGGTAGGGCAGAGCTGGTGACTTTAAGATAAAGGCTAGTTGACATTATGCCCTTCTTAGAGGTCAAGATCATGAAATATGACTCGACTAAGCAAGAGCAAAAAAGCCATCAAAGCTTACTATCAGAGACTCAAACTTTTAAGAAAAGGAAAACTCCATGAAGAAAAGGGGACCTATATTTCTCAGGTAAGTATACATGCATATTGATCATGATGCATTACTTTCATCCTTGACAGATCAATGTCTCTCTGTCACCTATTTTTGAGTGGGTTGTTAAGTCCTCATCATTTAGATAGTGTGCTTTCTAGCCCTATTTTCCTTCTCTTTGAGTGTGCTTTCAAGCCATCGACCATCCCAGCTGGTGTGCCTTACAACCCTACCTCTTTCTCTTAGAGTGCACCTTTGAAGCACTCATCTCCTAGGTAGTGTGTTTTCTAACCCTGCCTCCTTTCAAGCAGGTCTTTGAGCCCTCACCTCTCGTGCAATGTGTTTTCCTGAACCTACCTCTGTTCGAGCGGGCCCTCGAGACCTCAACTCTTGATATTGTGTTTTCTAGCCCTATCTTCCTTTTGAATGCGCCTTTGAGCCATTATCTCTCGGGTATTGTGTTTTCTAACCATATCTTTATTTTGAGTGCGCCTCTAAGCCCTTACCCCTTAGGTAGTGCATTTTCTAACCATGTATCCTTTTGAGTGCGCCTTAGAGCCCTCGACCACCTTAGGTAGTGCGTTTTCTAACCCTGCCTCCTTTTGAGTGCACCTTTAAGCCCTTACCCCTCAGGTACTGCGTTTTCTAACCTTGCCTCCTTTTGAGTGTGCCTTTGAGCCCTCACACCTCATGTAGTGTGTTTTCTAACCGTACCTCCTTTTTTAAGTGCGCCTTCGAGCCCTTGACCACCTCAAAAATTGTGTTTTTTAACCCTGTCTCTTTTCGAGTGCGCCTCTGAGCCCTTAACCCTTAGGTAGTGCGTTTTCTAACCCTGCCTCCTTTTTAGTGCGCCTTAGAGCCCTCAACCACTTTGGGTAGTGTGTTTTCTAACCATACCTCCTTTTGAGTGCACCTTTGAGCTCTTAACCACTTTAGGTAGTGTGTTTTCTAACCTTACCTCTTTTCGAGTGCACCTTCAAGCCCTCACCCTTCGGGTAGTGCGTTTTCTAAACATACCTCCTTTTCGAGTGCGCCTTTGAGCCCTTATCTCTCGTGTAGTGTGTTTTGCATTTTCTAAACATACCTCCTTTTCGAGTGCGCCTTTGAGCCCTCATCTCTCGTGTAGTGTGTTTTCTAACCCTACCTCATTTTGAGTATGCCCTTCAACCCTCGTTCCCTTTCAGGTCCTATCTTTTTTCAAACGCTCCTTTGAGCTCCCATCTCTTGAATAGTGTGCCTTCGAGCCCTATCATTTGCTTCAAGACATTTCATATTTTTCGCAATCAGACCTCTTTGAAAACTCTTTTCATCTTCCATTTGGGTCGGTTGCCCATTACAATGAAACCATTTTGAGAAATCTCCGCATTTCTCACCATTTTGAAAAATCTCAGTAATTTTCATCAATTTGAAAACTCTTTTCATTTTCCACAAGACCACTTTGAAAAATCTCTGTGTTTTCACCATTTTGAAAACTCTTTATATTTTTCACCTCTTTAAATAATCTTTGCATTTTTTACCTGGGTAGGTCACCCATTACAATAATACGACCTTAAAAAACCTTTTTTCAATTTTCTCTGGGTAGGTCACCCATGACAATTCGACTACTTCAAAATCTCTGAATTTTCAAAAGAAAAATCTTCCAATTTTTTCTCTCAGTGCGCTTTCTAGCCCTCAAAAGGATTCATCATTTCTCAATATGACGAGTCCATCATCTCTCATTCTTCTTTATCTTCTTTACAACGCTTACTACCTAATGTCTCTTACAAGACTTTATATTGTAAGCATTGTAAAGAGGGGGGGCAACTGTCATAACCCAATTCTGGGTTAATCCCTAAAAATCACATTTTTTTTCAAAAAAAAAAATATTAAGGTTGGCAATGTGGAGAAAGCAAGTCGGGGAATCAGGCTGCAATTTCGAAGGAAATTCAAAGTCTAATTGTACCCCATTATGCCAAAAAAATAGAGAAAATATGCAAATTGAAAGTCAAATTAAATGATTATTGGATGAATTTGCAAAAACATTAAGTCCAAGGACATAATTAAATTTTTAATAGGCCAATTTGATTTAATCATGGGCCAAATTAAATTTTAATTATGTTTAAGAATTAATTTGGGTCCAATTGAAGGATATAATTAAGCACAAGGACTTAATTATACTATAAATGGGTCAAATTAGTTTTATTTGGGGCTTAATTGGTGAAAAATTAAGTTTGGGAGCCTAATTTGGGTTTAATTGAGAAGATTGGAATTTTAAGAGACCAAATTTAATTTTTACCAAGTTTGAATTGAAATCAGGAGTGAAATCGCAAGAAAATTGAAGTTTTGGGGTCAATTAAGGGTCAAATTGACAAATTCGCAGCCAAGGACCAATCTGTAAAAGGCACCAAACTATAGGGGCTCAATTGACAAAAACCGAGGGTGAAATTGAAGAAATTGAAAGTTTAATGGTCAATTAGGGGTTCAATTGAATAAATCCAAGACCAAGGACCATATTGCAAAAGGCGCGTAAATCCAGGGCTCAAACAGTAATTCATCAGGGGTTTAATTGCATTAAATCAAACGTTTAAGGTCAATTAGGGGTTCTATAAAAAAAATCGAAAGCTGGAGGACTACATTAAACTTCGGTGAAACCCCTAAGTTTGATGATATATTTTTTTAAAAAAGAGAACCAGACGACACGTCGTCAGGTTACTGTTCATTGTCTTCTTCTTCTACCCGGAAAAGCTGCTCATGTCACCTACTTTGCAGGTGCATTTAAAACATCTAACATCCATAAAATTTGACAAATCTTACATGCAAATGATCACCTGCAATTTCTCTACAACACCATGTGAACCGTTCAGGCTGAATTACAACGAGACGGCGCCGGCCTAAATAGGCCAACTCAGACGACCTTTTCCTCCAGATTTGACAACTCTCGATGCACACTTTGAGCCAATGGTTGGTGACACGACCAAAGAATTGATGTCTTCTCCCAAGTGTAGGAGTGTCGAAGTAATAAATAACCTGGCAAGACCGGGGTCGAACCACAGGGAGGTTAACTGTATAAACTACAAAAAAAGAAATAGATAATAACAAAAAAAGGAGTTGAAGAGAGCTTTGAGATGTGATATTGATATAAGGATTAAACAAGGATAAAATAATTGTCAAGGTTAGAGGATCCACTAATGGTATTTCAAACAAGTATAGTATAAACTCCTTTTATTAGTCAACTGGAAACCACACACAAAGGAGGTTCCAATCGGATTAGAAATTGTTAACATGATTACATTAGTTATCTTATTCCAATAATGCTAATACTTGTAAATGTTGTCAGGTATTCATGATTATAACTTATGTTAACAACAAATCAAGTTCCTTTCATAGCACAGGTGTCGGTTATACCATACGGTTGGGCTATGAAAGTGCCAAGGGTTATACAACATAAATCTAGATTAACCATTTAACAAGCAAAGTATTAAAAGTGAACAAGATAACAAATACAAAACATGTTAGTATCAAACATTTAAGTCCATATTGAGTTTATACTATACTTATTCTTACACCATTAGTGTAACCTTTTCACCTTGATATAATAAACTTAGCTAAACATAATGAAAGATGGAAACATAAATAAACAAGATAAGAACATAAATAAGATTTAAGTTAACTAAGTAAAGGAAATGAAATGAAAATCATAAACAAGATATTAATATAAACAAAACTTGTATATTACAAAAATATAAAGAGAGAGAGCAAGAACATGATCTTGATCTGGAAACCAAGATGCCTAAATGCATGGCAAATGCCTCCTTTTATAGGCCAAAATTTGAAACTATTGATTTGATGACTAATTGTTGAGTGGGTGGCCACATCTTGACTTGGTGACAATCCTTATCTTCTTGTCTGAACAAAACGTCATTGCTAACGTAAGAATTTGAACAAATAGTCTTCATGAAAGTTCTAGGAAATTGTCTCAGCTTTACAAAAAAAAAAAAAGAATCGGTGCATTTGGACTTCTAGAACTCGAGATATGGGTTGAACACTGAACACTATCTGGGCTGCAGGACAGATTCCGACTTCTCCGTTGTTGCTACAATTTGACCTTGAAAACAACATTTTTGAATCTTGGACTCTTCATGAAAGTTTTAGGCCTATGTCTTAGCTTTCCATCCATATAGACCAGACCTAAATCCAAGTTCTACAGCTTTAGGTATGATCCAATAATGGAATAGAGTTCCAGTTTGGACTGAACCAGCATCTCTTTTCTAAGCTTGCCCCTCTCTTTGTCTTCTCAATTTCAGTAGTTAAAATCATCAATCAATCCTTTGATTTAGCTGCATTTAATATGAACATTTACCATAAATTAAAGGTATCTTATAGTATCAGACTTGTTATTATAAAACATGCTTTAGTTAAGGAGTTATTGATACTTCAAGTGCAAAATGATGATATAAAACCTCGATAAAAATGCACTTTTTAGAGTTATCTCTTGAAATTAGCTAGCAAAATTAAAGAGATAAAATTCACTCATATGAGTAAGGATAAGAATCAATTTGCTAATGCCTTGGCGACCCTAACCTCGATGACACAAATTGTTACTAGAGGTTTGTAAACACAAAAAAAAAGTTAATTAAAGTTTAAAATGACTCCACCATCACTGTCGATTTTTGAAACGGCAGCGACACAGTTCTTCGTTACCAATTTCTGAACTGGTAGCAACACAATTCAGTTGTCGATTTCTGAATCGGTGGCATAGTTTTTGGGTGTTGATTTTTGAATGGATAGCGACACAGTTCGACTGCCGATTTCTGAATCAACAACAGTTCTTCGTTGCCGATTTCTGAATCGGCAACGATAACATACTTTTTGGCTGTCGATTTCTGAATCAACAGCGACACTGAAAACCCAACAAAAGTTAGTATTGGATCGACCTATCCTAGGGGAGAATTGGATTAGAAACCAGCCTAAGATAACCCAAAAGGGGGGTAAGAACAGCCTTGGTCCAGTGCCTAAACACCCCAGCACACTTATAGGGGTTATAAATACAAGGAGAGAGCATTGGTGACTCTTCCTCTCCCCTAAAAACAATTGCAGCAATTGCTGCAATTGAACCTCTCTTCCCCCTAAGAAAAACCAACCAGACCACCCACATGCAAGCCCTCTTGAGTGAAAAGTGTGTAGAGAGTTGAGAAGAAGAGAGAAAGTGGCCCTCCTCTTTCTAAAACCAACCCCAACAGCTGCAGCAAACCTTTCCTTCTGTCCAGAGAAAAATACTCAGCCCAGTTACATGTTCAGAGTAAAGTGAGAGCTAGAGGGTAGGATTAATAACTGAAAGCCATGGAGGGAGAGGAACTGTGACAGACGGTTGAACAGAAGAAGATAGGGGAGGAAAACTAAATAGAAGAAAAGGAAGAAAACCGACAGTAGAGGAGAAGAAATACCATTAAATCCTTTCTTAAAACCACTTAAAATCGTAAGGTATGAACCAAAACCTTTCTCCTCATATTCTTGTGACCTTAGGACCAAAAGGGAGAAGGAAACCCCAAGTAAATGGCTTAGGATTCTTGCACCAAATGTTAAGGAAAAATTGGACTAGGAAGAGGGATGAAAGTGGTATTGAATGGGGGCCAAATTTCAGAAACTTAATAAAGGAAATGAACCAATTTTAAATGCATGAACTTGGAAAGATGACCAGCTATAGTGTGGGGCTGAACAAAACATCTATATGATGAAATGCATGTGTTCATGCTTAAAATTATGTGATTCTGTTGGGTTTTATGAACAAATGTAATGCTGGAACTGAAATGCATGTGTTCATGCTTGGAATTGTGTGATTTTGTTGGGTTCTATGAACAAATGTAATGCTGGAACTGAAATGCATGTGTTCATGCTTGAAATTGTGTTGTCTGTAGTGAACAAGCATTCGCTGTTGAAATTGTGTTGTCTGCAACAAATCAGCGTTCACTGCCGAAATTGTGTTGTTTGCAGTGAACTAGTGTTCGCTGTCGAAAGTGTGTTGTAAGTAATGAATCAGTGTTTGTTGCCGAATTGTGTTGTCTGCAGCGAATGAGTTTTTGTTGTCGAATTGTGTTGTTAGCAGTGAATCAGTGTTCGCTGCCAAATTATGTTATCTGAAGTGAATCAGTGTTCATTGCCGAATTGTGACGTCTGCAGCGAATTAGTTTTCATTGCCGAATTATGTTGTCTGTAACGAATCAGTTGCTCTACCGAATAGTAGTACCAGCTGTGGAACAATTTCGCTACCAAATTATGGTGTCCCAGCGAATCAGTTTGCTGGTAATTTTGTGTTTTAGCGAATCAGTTTGTCAATGAGTTTATATTACAGCGAACCAGTTTGTTGTCGAGTCTGTGCTTCAGCGAATCAGTTCGTTGACAAGTTGTGTTGCAGCGAATCAGTTCGTTAATGAATTTGTGTTTCGGCAAATCAATTTCGCTGACGAGTCCATGTCGTCAATTTTGCTGACGAATTGCATGTCACCAGCGAATCGGTTTCGTTGCCAAATTTTGCGTCACTAGTGAAGCAATTTTGCTGCTGATTTTGTACAACAAACTCCCATGTCAGAAATGATGTAAATGCTTATAACGATCTCATTATATGAGTATTGTGAAGGTTCTATTATTGTGTTATTCATAAAGATAAATTGTTATGAATTTTTATGAGTGTTACGAGGGATCTATTATTGTATTGTATTGAACATTAACTGTCATGAATGGTTGGATGTGCAATACAAAGGGTCTATTGTTGTGTTATACTAAATGTTAAACTATCACAAATGGTTGTATGAGTATTAAAAAGAATTTGACATTGTAGTATACTGAACGTTAATTGTCACGAATGGTTGTTCGAGTATTACAAAGGATGTATACCATTGCATTATACTAAATGTTAATTGTTACAAATGGTTGTATGAGTATTATAAAGGATATATAGTTGTATTATGTTGAAGGTTATTTGTCGCAAATGTTTATATGAGTATTACAAAGGATTTATTATTATGCTATACATAGTACTAAATTATTGTGAATTTTTTGTATGAGTATTACGAGGGATTTATTGTTGTATCGTATTGAACATTAACTGTCATGAATGGTTGGATGAGTAATACGAAGAGTCTACTGTTGTATTATATTGAATATTAAACTGTTATGGAATGTTTGTTTGTGTATTACAAAGGATTTATTATCATGTTTATTGAACGTTAAACTATTACAGAACATCCGTACCAGTATTATGAAGGGTTTACTATTATGTTATAGTGAATGTCAAATTGTTATGAACCGTTTGATTGAGCATTTAAAAGGATATATTATCGTGTTATAGTGATTTCATAAACCGCCTTTGGGATGTTTGATTGGTTAATGATTAGCTACAACTAATGGCATCCTAAATGGATGACCAAGATGGATAAATGATTAGCTTTAGCTAATGGCATCCTAAATAGATGATCGGGATGGATAAATAATTAGGTTTGGCTAATGGCATCCTAAGTGGATGACCGAGATGAATAAACGATTAGCTTCGGCTGATAACATCCTAAGGGAATGACCAGGATGTTAGTTTCAAGAATTGACGCGTTCATGTGTACTATATTTTGTATATACCAAGTATATAAAAGAACTATGATTGTTATGCTTTAAACAGAGAATAACGTTAGTTCGGTTAATGGTATTCGAGATGGATGAACAAGTTTGAGTATTGTAATTAGCCTCAGTAATTGATGAATTATTAAGGGTGGTATTTACATAAGTAAGGAGAAATGAAAGAATTATGCTTTTTTGGTCCATGAATGAAATGTAACGTTAATATTGCTATATTATGTTTTCTTAATTTTCCTATAAAGCTTGAAATTACCTTATGTTGTAACAGGAACATTATACCAACATGGTGCATAAGAAAATCCATTTCCCAGCTCACACATTTTGAAAAGAATATATATTCGCATGTTATGGGTGATATGAGTTCTGTATAAACAAACGTGTTAATCGCTCAATTAGTCGTCCAACCCTTTTTGTAAAGACTTGTAATGAAAAATTGAAATGGGACACTGATATGTATGTGCGAACATGCAGATATGACGTGTATGAAAATACGCATGTGGTATTCTTCTTATGAGGATGTTATATTGTGAAATTACATGAGGTCAGGATAATGAAAGTACTAGTTGTGCAACTTGTCGTTTGGCACTCTAGTATGAACTCGTGATGATAACAAGACTAGAACAGGAATGTGAATTTATAAGTATGTTAATATGATATAATGTAAACCTATGAGTATGAAATATAATATTATGGGCATGTGTATTGATAATCCATTTTATGGGAATGTTGATTTACATTATCCTACGTGAATTGTCTTGTTAATGAATGGAATGCAATTATAAATTTGCATAATGATATGGTGAAAAACATACAGAACCTGACGATTTATATAAAAAAATCTCAATCGATTTTGGCCTTGAAAAAGTCGGGTCCAATACAAGGTAGGATCCAATCGATAAACATCGATGTCAAAAATCTCCAAGTTCATTCAACATCGATGTCAAAAATCTCCAAGTTCATTCCTGCACAATTAAAGAATCACTAGACAGGAAACCATGGTACAATGACATCAAGTGGTTTATCTAACACCAAAAATACCCTTAAACGGCCTCCAAAATATATGAAAAGACTTTGAGGAGAATAGCCATAAATTTTTACGTGGATGGAAAAATCCTATATAAAAGGTCGTTTGACGCGACTCTACTAAGATGTCGAATGAAAATGAGATTGAGCAAGCATTAAAGGAAATCCATGAGGGGATTTGTGCCTCTCATGCCAAAGGACATACAATGTAGGCAAATATAAAGATTTGGATACTTCTGGTAGACCATGGAAAAGAATTGTGTAGACTATGTTAGAAAATGCCACAAGTGTCATATAAATGGTGATAAGATAAATGCACCTTCGTCACCGCTATTCAATATGACCTCGCCTTGGCCTTTTGATATGTGGGGTTTGGATGTCATAAGACCAATCAATTTGAAGGCTAGCAATAGATACAGGGTCATTTTGGTGGCCATCAACTACTTCATTAAATGGGTAGAGGCCAACACTTATGCATACGTGACACAAACAGTAGTCAAGAGGTTCATTGAGAAAGATCTTATATGTCGTTATGGCTTACCAACAAGATTGATAATTGATAACGCTCAGAATTTTAATGGAAAACTGATTACTGATCTCTACACTAATGGAAGATTAAACACCCCAACTCTTCTCCTTATAAACAAAAAATGAATGGAGCTGTTGAGGCAACTAAAATGAATCTAAAAAAGATCATTCAGAAAATGGTGGTCACCTACAAGGATTGAAATAAGATGCTTTTATATGCACTTTATGCATATCATACCACAGTTTAAACTTCTACAAGTGCAACCCTTTATTCTTTAGTATACGAGATGGAAATGGTTATGCCTTTAAAAGCAAGGATTTCATCATTAAAAGTCTTAAGGACACTGGACTAGATGAAATAAAATGGGCAAATCTAAGATTTGAGTAGTTAAATTTGATCAATAAAAAAAACTCTCTGCATTTGTCACCACCAGTTATATCGAAGCAAAATGGCTAAGGCATACAACAAGAAGGTCAGGCCAAGAGTGTTTAAAGAAGGGGACTTGATATTGAAAAAGATCTCACTAGTATCAAGAGAATATCAGAGTAAATGAACACTAAACTATGAAGGACCATACGTTGTGAAAAAGGCTTTTTCCGAAGGAGCTTTAACTTTTAACCAATATGGATGTGGAGGATTTGCATAGACTTGTAAACTCTAATGTTGTAAAAAAAATACTATGTCTGATGTACTTTTTCTATAAATTAATAAAAATTAAAGTTTAGTCAAGAATTATTTGGTGTGTTTTCCTTTTCCATAATAAACTATGCATGATCTCATGTTTTTACAAAGATTTTTGGAAAAATCAAAGTTTTAGTACCAAAAGCAGAAGTCAAACTGGTGTTTGCTTTAACAAACAAATTCTGGAAATTAAAGTGATCTCTTAGAGAGGTGATCATACACTTAAGAACTTAAAAAACAAACCAACCATCACAAGTTAAGTTTTAGCTGAATGAAAAGTGAGAAACCATTTTGTATGTTCAAAAAAAGGAAAGCAAAGCTTACTGATCCTAAATGCACGCGTTTGAAATAAGAAAAAGGCTATCTTTGATAATCATTTCACAACACCAAAAAAAATAAAATTCTTTTGTGGTCCCTATTGAACCTATTAAGTTTTTCTTAAGAATTAACCCTGACTAAGGTCACACCCTACACTAGGAGCAAATGCGAGAATTAAAAAAGTAATCCAAATATACAAAATAATTCGTAATGACTAAAGGTGCCTAAACAAAACTGGGGACATGAAAGAATTCAAAGGGTCCAAAAGGTTTGAGTATACCATACAAAATAATGAATATGATAATGGTGCTCAAAACCAAATGAAAAAGACAAAGACGAGAAACCCAATTCTGACACTAGAGAGCATGACAGACCATTTTGCAAGTCAATCCTAAGGTCTAGAAATCCATGGACCAAAAGGAGGTCTAGAAACAAGCACTAGTGATCCTTAGTCATGAAATCCCTTAAATATCTTTTGAGCCTACAAATATCATTTTTCTTCATAAACAAGAACTAAAGCCTACGTTACATGCCCAACAAGCCTTTTCTAATCAAAGGTAGGCAATCTTGATATGTAGGTAATGCTTTCTCATGCGAAACAAGCTTTATTATTCATACAAGTAATATGAATACTTTAAATACTTATTCTCTGAAACCCTCAGATTAAAACTTGAACCTTTATAACCAACAAAACGTGAAACAAAAGGTCACTTCACATTTTCACCAAAAAACAAAACAAAAACTTTCAACTCTTATAAAAACCTATTCATAGGAGTTGCTTGAACTTTTCGAAACAAGTTTGCTTTAAACTAATGTCAAAATGGTTTTTGTGTTTGAAATGGCTTTGAAATTTTAAAACAAATCCCATGAAAACAATCCCTTGTAAATAACCAAACCCTCTTCCGCATAGCATCATCCTTAAAGAAAACTCAAAATACTTGGGGGCATGATCGGGCTGGGAGCAATCCAAGTAACATAATATGGTTGGCTCCACAATTCATTTTCTAAGAAAATAAAGAATGTAAAGCAAAATTGATGATTTTTGATATAAATGTTTTTAGGCAAGGAGGTATGTTGATATCATCTAAGACCTACCCTTCCCAGAGGTCAAAATGAAAAGTTATGACTCAAGTAAGTGAAAGCAAAAAAGTCATGGAAGGTTGCTACACAGATCAAAACTTTAAAAAGAGAAGTCCATGAAAAAAAGGGATGTAACACCCCATCCAACTAGAAAAATATTGTCCGTTTTGACCCTCAGACCTCACAGCTTTATTCTTGGCAGCCATGAATGGCCCTAAAACATCTTACTAGTCAAGGTGAGCATGCTCATATAAAGTCTTCACCCGTTAATGTGAGATATTACAATCCACCCCCTTTAAAGAGCCCGACAACCCTGTCGGCACCATTAGACAACTAGTGAATCGGGCTTTGATACCAATGTCACACCCCACCCCACTAGCAAGATTTTGTCCTCTTTGACCCACATACCTCACAGATTTGTTCTTGGCAGCCACGCATGGCCCCAAAATACGTCTTACTAGTGAAGGTGAGCATGCTCATATAAAGCCCTCCCCTAAGTCCTCACCCGTCGATATGGGATATTATAGGGGACCTATATTTCTTAGGTGAGTATAAATGCATATTAATCATAATGCATTACACTTTGATCTTTATAGTGGAGCCTAAGGAAAGAATCCTTGATGAACTTGTATTTTACCAACAAATATATTTCCTTTGAGTGCGTATTTGAGCTCTCATCACTCAGATAATGTGCTTTATAGCCCTATCTCTATTTCGTTTGATTGCACTTTTGAGCCCTCATCACTCAGATAATGTGTTTTCTAATCCTATCTCTATTTTGTTAGTACGCTTTTGAGCCCTCATCTCCTGGATAGTGCGGTTTCTAGCCCTATCTCTTCTCTTTTTTAGTGCACCTTTGAGCCATTATCACTTAGATAGTACACTTTCTAGCCCTATCTCTATTTTGTTTTATTGCATCTTTGAGCCCTCGTCACTAAGATAGTGCGCTTTCTAATCCTATCTCTATTTCTTTTGAGTACGTCTTTGAGCCCTCATCTCTTGGATAGTGCGGTTTCTAGCCTTATCTCTTCTCTTTTTTAGTGTGCCTTTGAGCCCTCACATACAAGAAAGTGTGCCAGCAAGCCCTATCTATTTCTTTTTTGGTGCGTTTTTTAGCCCTCACATATTAGATAGTGTGCTAGCAAGCTCTGTCTATTTTCCTTTGAGTGCGCTTTCTAGCCTTGAAGAGACATTGCAGATTCAAGGTTAAATTAAATGATTATTAGACGAATCTGCATAAATAATAAGTCTAGGGACTTAATTAGATTTTTAATAGTCCAATCTGATTTAATCATTGGCTAAATTAAAAGTTTAATTATGTTTAAGAATTAATTTAGGTCAAATTAAAAGATTTAATTAGGTGCAAGGAATTAATTATACTTTTAATGGGTCTTAATTGGTGTAAAATTAAGTTTGAGAGCTCAATTTGGGCTTAATCGAGAAGATTGAATTTTTAGAGGACAAAACTTAATTTCCAAGTCAATTGATTGAACCAGGGATAAAATTGCAAGAAAATCAAAGTTTAAGGTTAATTGAGGGTTAAATTGAAGAAATTCACAACCAGGGATCTATTTGAAAAAGGCGTTGAACTTTGAGGACTAGATTTGGTTGAAAACCGGGGTGAAATTAAAGCAAATTAAAAGTTTAATGGTCAATTGATGATCAATCAATTTGCATTAATTCAAAACCAAGGATCAAAATGAAAAGACGTTAAACTTCGGGGTTGACATTTGAGTTTGTCAAGGGTAAAATCACATGAAATTAAAAGTTTAAAGTCAATTAGAGATGCAATTAAAAGAAATGAAAAGACAAATGACTAAATTAAATTTTAGTCAAATTCTCAATTAAAACCCCAAGGATGTCAAAACAGTGTTGTTTCATTTAAATGAAAAGGTACATTTTGATCAAAATGATTTGTTTATGTCAAATCCTTCCTCTCCCTCTCAATCATAGCCTCAACCAACTCCTCCACCATGTACTTTTTCAGTCACGCCAGCCTCTACCATCCTCATATCGGACCTCTTAGCAATGGCAACAACACCACCTACATTCTAAGTAATCCTCTTCTCTTTCCCCCTTTTCCTATAAATCTTCTGCTATTATCATCTACATACAGATCATGAATTCACGTTCTGCAGCAAAAGATAATTAACACGGTTATTGGGTTGGGCTAGTGACCATGTAACGTGGGCGGGCTGAACCCATTTCAACCCGACCCACATGGCTAAGTTGGGTCCTATTTTCTTAAAAAAAAAAAAGAAAAATAAAATATTGTTGGGCCTTCAGTCAATCCAACCCAACCCGACTAGTTTAGGCTTGGTCCTCGGGCCCAAGCAGCTAATTAAAAAAGACTAGAAATTCTCAAAAACCATTTTAAAATCATTCATGGCTCCATCACATGTTTTTTCAATATTTTTTTTCTAATATCGAGCCATAAATATAAACTGTATGATACGGACTCAGCATTAGAAATATCTAATTTTTCTCTGAAATTTTAAAAAAAAATCCAAAAAAATTAATTAAAAAAAAACTTTCATTTCTAAAACAAAAAATGTATTGTTTTCGTGCATACGGTCAAATCCTAAAAGGTTATTATGTATATTTTATAAAAAGGATAAAATCACATTTTTATCATGTTTTAAAAATGCAAAATGGATATCGTCATCGGTTCATGACTATCCATTAGGGTTTGACCAAAATATCAAAAATCCCACAACAATTAGTTTATTATTCGGAGCGTTAGGATTCAGCTGTAAGACTTTAATATTTAGAGAGTGTAAAATTACATTGTAAAGTATACCCTCAAGTATTAAAGATATAAAATAGAAAATAAATGTGATGTTAAATTTGGGTCTTAAAATAGTTAGGATTTAACCCAATAAGATAGAGACATTCTCATGAAGAAAGATCTGCCTTGAACCTTAAATGAAATCAACAAATAGAAACATGAACTATAAAAACAATCAATCAACAATGTAGCTTACCTAACGTGATGCATATTCCCCTTACACAACTAATTCCCTTACCTAGACTCTCGCAGACTATCAGGTTTTCTAGTGACCATAATACTAGATGGCGACTCTTAAACCCTAAAATCATAACTTTATGATTAAACTCAAACCCCCATCAATTCCAAGAGGTAGCTCCGTCACGCGACGTGATGCATGTCACGACAACTTCCTTAGAAACATTGATTTGAATCATTTGATTCTCGTGCCTTTTAAAATTTAGTGCTCAGATTTTACAATTTACCCTCATTAATCATCAAACTTTTAATTGTCTCAATTTGCCTTTTAATTTGAACATTTTTTGTCCCTAAATCAGCACACCTTTTTCATCTTGGTCCTTTGTTTTAGGATTCTTCAATTTAGCCCTCAATTAACATTTAAACTTCAAATTTCTTTCAATTAAGCCCATGATCACACCACTTTAGGCTTTCAAAAGTTCAATTTTGTCCCTGGTCTTACAATTTTTGTGAATTGATCTGAATTAGGCCTCAAAACTCAATTTTCCTTTAATTGAATCCTTAATTGAATCAACAAAACCCATTAGAAGTTTAATTAAGTCCCTAAGCTTAATTAATTCTTCCAATTTTGGCTAATTTGATGTTTAAAATTTATTTTTTCTTCAATTAAATCCTTAATTAAGTCAATGCAACCCATTAGAAGTTTAATTAAGTCATTAAACTTAATTAATTCTTCTAATTTTGATCAAGTTGGACTTCAACCTTAAACTTCTTTCCATTAAATCATTGATTGAGTCACCAAAACCCATTAGAAGTTTAATTAAATCCTTGAACTTAATTAATTCTTCTGATTGTGATCAAATTGACTTTTAAACTTAATTTTTATTTTAATTAAGTCTTTCTTCAAACTATTTTGTCATCAATATTTCAATCTGAATGTTCATTTGGTGTTTTTTTTCATGTTTGTAACTCACACGCTCATCTATTTGTGATTTGAAAATATTTTTTATATTTTGAATTTATGATCTTTTTAGATTTTTAAGTAACAATAAAATAAAATAGGAGAATATATATTTTTTGTAAAAGAATTTTGGGGAACCCAAATTTGGGTTATGACAAGGGGTATTAAGATTTTTTTATGAGGCGTATTAGTTATTTTCAAATTGATCATGGACAATTGTGTATCTTTTCATTTCAAAAGCATAGTGAAAAGACTGAAAATGACCCTTTTGTTTATGGTTTTTGTATGAATATACGATACTATCTATTTCTACTTGATATTGCAGGGGATTCCATGGAATAATATCAAAAGTCATACTCAGTTTATTTGAAATACCTTAGTGGCTAATACGATTATGTTCACTTAATTAGAAAAAAAAAATAAGACCTATATGGTTATTTTTGTGTTAGGACCAACTACTTCGCTCCAGTTAACCCTGGGGTCAACTCTCTTATTGCTATCCTCTTACCTCAAATCAAACCCTAGTAAACATTATGGTATCCTCAAAAAAATAATGAAACCCTATGTCATACCTTCAAAGTTCCACCATCTGTTGCAACTTTCAGGTTTGCCTTATCAAAGGTTGTTCTGTAGTGTGATTTCTGGAGCTTTACAGTCTAGTGAGAGTGCAAAGGTAGAGTTTTTGGAGAAGGATAGGGGTGAAATTGGGAATACAGCTGGAGAATTTCAGAATCAACAATGGTATTTATACTTCCTATAAACTCGTAAACTTGGGTGCAAAATCACGATTTTGATCGAGTTTACTAATTTTGCACGAGTCAAATATGATTTTACTGGTTTTCAAGTTTTTAGTACAAGTTTGCACGTTAAATACATGTTGACGAGTCAATTCATGATTTTAATAACAATGCCTAGGACCTCTTGGGTCAAGGCCATGCACATGGGCCCGATGCGTGTCCTAGTATCTCATGGGCCTTGCCTTGTATCTTGGACCAAATACCTAGTCTATGGGGTTTCTTATCTAACCTAAGCTCTTTAGCATGGATCCTACTCAATCTGCACTTTTAGGTCCACAATAGTCCCTCATAGCCTACTCTATTTTCTTATCTCTTTTATTCAAGCAAAAGGACAAGGTTTAGGGAGTATAAATACTCCTTGAACCACACATATAAAGAATTTATAATTTTTATTCTCAACATATACACACCAGTTTCTTAAGGGTATTCATTTCATACCAAAACAAGAGCAAATAATCTTGTTTTTAAAATTTAATGCTCTTTTATATATTTATTATATTTTTTCTTTACAAAGATATGAACTTAAATATTAGAGAGTACTCAAATCCATCCAAAAGATATTGTTTTGAAGGTGTTAAAATTTTTATATCAAGATATGATCTTCCTTTGTTATTGGAGAATGCATCTATCATCATGAATACTATACTTGATAATCCCAATATCTAAGGATCAAATAATCATATTTCAAAGTATTTTAAATTTTAAAACATCATTTCACAATGACTCTAAAGCCCACGAAAACAAACGGACTTGTCAATTGATTAGTAAGAAACGAAGCAATTAGAAAGCTTCAGATCTATGGTTTTCAAAAGTTTTATCTTTACATTATTCTAAGGTTTCTTGTGCACCAATTATACCCACATTTGGTAAAGCCTACCTTTGGTGTTCTTTTTCTGAAGTATCTATATGCTATAATTATATAGCACGCCCCTTCTTTAATTTGAATACGCTTTACTTTTCTTCATTGGGAGCTCTTTAGTGCAGTTGGAAATATGCTGACCCGTTATGAAAAAAAGGGAATGTTTTTTTCTTAATAGCTAAGATTTCATCCATTTAGGAGATTAGCAGACATTGGAATATTTGCGTTATCAGGGTTTCCAGCAATCTCAACTTAACTACATGTATCATACTAGTATGCAAGAATCAAGTATAGAAAAAAAAAAGAATCAAGTATAGACCAAAGTATTCTTTATATATATATATATATATATATATATATATATATATATATATATATATATATATATATATATACAGATTTATTACACACTTATCTAATAATAATAATAAAAACATTATGTCTTTCACATCCTTGCATGTTTAGAAAGATCTAAATGCATCTATATATAAATCAAAACTTAGATACTTTTACGAATAAAGCTAATGAAATATAGATATGTCATTTTTTTTAAGCAGGTGCAATTGGATTATCATTTGTAGTAAATGTTTTCGTATTATCTACCTTAGTTAAAGTTATCTAGAATACACTACTTGTTCAAAATATGTTTCTTCCAAAAAAAAATTTTAGAATGTATTGGTTCATTGAATTGTGTTTCACCGTGGTTGAGCTAGTTTTTCTAAAATCATAAAAAAAATATATCAAAATTATAGGAAATTTCTAAGCAGTGTCATCAAACTCAATAGTTCCAATGAACAATAATAATGTAGTTTGGATTTCAAAAAAATAAAGATAGTAAAAAACCCTATAAAGAAACAAATCAAATCAATTAATCATATAGAAGCTAAAATGAAACATATCATAATGATTAATTCAAAATAAATTAAATGTTTAAAAATAAATTTGATCAGCACGAGCTACGCAGCCAACCTAACCTTTCAAGCTCATGATCTGGATCATGGAATCAACTAGGTTTAATAATTTAATTTTTTACATGAGTATAGGATAAATAATAATAATAAATAAATAACTAAAATTTGAAAATGAAAGAAAAAAATAAAGGAAAACAAATTTGCAAGATGACTTTTTTTCTAAAAAAAACATTAACATGGTGATATATTGAAGCAGCCCGATTCATCCAAAGTTAACTTGTTATATCCACGATCATGATAATCATATAAAAAGAAATTTTGAACAAATTAACTCCTCATGAAAAAGAAAAACAAAACACATCACGAAGACAAATTCAAAATAAAATAAATGCTTAATTTTGTTTCAATATGGCATATTTGTTTTTTTTAAAAAAATATTTTGAAATGACAATATATTAAATTGACCTGGATGTTATGGATTAACCTATCAAACCTATGATCCGGGTCATGTACTCAGCCAAGTTTAATAAAAATTTTTATAAAATTTTTTATTTACCTAAAGATAAAATAATAAAGTTTTAATAAAATAAAATAAAATAAAATATACAAAAAAAAACCCTAACACATAGGCCTACAAGCCTAGGTGTGCACACCTAGACCTGATTTTATTTTTATACATATCTTTTTAAGGGGCAAATCACTTGTCATTCAACCCCTTTTTAAAAAAATAATAATTAAATGACCCTCAAATTTCGGCCACTATACTAGCTGAGAAATTAGGGTAAAGTATTTTTTTGATCTAAAAACTCATATTTCAACCAATTTTAACCTAAAAACTACCTTGTAAACACCCTTAAAACATGTAGAAATCAATTTATCAACCTAGAAACCCAAAAAAGGTTTTAAAAAACAATAGAACTGGGTAAAAAACAATTCTTTGACTTCTATCTTATTTTTTAGAAAATATTGAGGTTCTAAACAACCACAATCAAACTTCTCTCATCAAATAAAAGTCATTGACACCAAGATCAATCATTTTTGTTGTTGGGAACAGTGTAAACAACAATTTTCTCTCTCTACACTAAAATCTAGCTACTCTTTCTCTTTTCTCACAAACCAAGGACTGAAAAATAAAAAAGAATAAAAAAAATATATGAAAATTGAATTTTTGATAACTAAAGAAACTGAATTTTTATGAACTGAAAAGTAGGGGTGACCAAACTAAAACTTTTTGTTCTAAGTTTGAAACTTTGAAGTCACCATCTATATTTCCTGTCTTTTTCAAGTTCGTCTTCTATCTTTCAATTTCATTATTTCTTAAAAATAAGAATTAATTAGGTTTTAATTTGAGCTCAAAATGATATAATTCAGGAAGAAAAGGTTTGAGGATCAAAATGAAAATGTAGAGAATGAATTGTTCTAGTTCATAGGAAAGAGAGACAATGCATAGTAAATGATGAACAATGAAATGTCCATACCTTTTAGTTTATTTTGTAATAACTAGTGAACTTAGCCAAGCTTCATTGTAAATAAAAATAAAAATAAAAATAATTTCAAACATAAAAATCACACTATTAAAGTTTTTTAGTTTTTTTAACATAATCTTTTTTAATTGTGAACTTAAAATTTGACATGTATGTCTAATAAAATAATTGATAATTATATACACTAATAAATATTAAAAACATTGTTAACAATAATTAAAGACTAAATCAAGAAACTAAGAGATAGATGCAAATTAAAAGATATGAGCTCGTGTCGTGGAGAGCCATTATTTTTTTTATTTAATTATGTGTCAACATTGCTCTTAAGAGAGTAATAATTTTAATTCTATTGAAATAATTTTTTTTCCATTTCTTTTAACATTTAATATATATATCTTTTGTTCTATATTCTTTATTTAATAAAAAAATAGAATAAATATAAAAAATGAAAGATTTGAAAGAAGGATAAAAAACATCTCTGTAATTAAAACATCTTTATCTTATTAACACGCTCCATTTATTTTAGCATTTTATTACAATAATATTTTTTTTACAGCACCTCATCGTAATCATAAAAGCAAGTTTAAATTAAAAAAAAAACTAAAGTTTTGATAATTTAAATGTAATTATATATATATATATATATATATATATATATATATATATATATATATATATATATAAAGAATGATACACAAATTGTGCGGTGATTCAGGAAACATTTTGATTAATTTATCAAATCTAGTGTAGCTCAGCAGGCCAATCTAGAGACCCTTATATCCGATTCCTTGCTTGATCTGAATTTCAAATTAAATCAGGTTGAAGTTGACATGAAATGACCTGGTTGACATGGTAGGTCCAAACATAACCCGGTTAAAAACACGATTTGACTTAAAAACTCAAGACAACTTTGTTTTTTTTTTTGAAAAAAAAACATTTAGAAGATGTTTTGAATCAACCTACGTTAAACTAAGTTAACTGTGTTAACCTAAGTTAATCGCGATCCGGGTCATAGATCCAGTTAGGTTTAATAATTTTTTTTTAATCTATTTTTTATTTAATTATGAAATCATAAAAATAGAGATGCATATGAAAACAACCGAATAAAATTTAAGTATATAAAAAAAACAATTCATGAAGGGTTGTACAAAAAGAATGCTTACTATATTATAAAACAAATGTTATAATATCATTCAAAAACAAAAAAAAGAATGTAATGGTATTTTATAAAATAATATCCCAAATATATATTGAATTAATTTATTTTAATAAATTTTAATTCACATCAAAGACTCATCGTGTAAAGCCATTACCCGACCCGGTTTCAAATTAAAGTGGGTTGAAGTTCACTTGATGTGACCCATTTGATCTGGTGACTAGAATTGACTTAAAACAAATCAAGAGAATGTCGTTTTAACCTTTTTTTTTTAAATATAGACACAACAATATTTTGGATCGACCTGAGTCAACCCACCAAACCTATCACCTAGGTCATGAGCTAGAATAGGTATAATAATTTTATTTTGTGAAATTTATTATTTATTTAATTATTTGATAATAAAAACAGAGAAACACATAAAAGTAATAGAATAAATTTTTTAAAAAACACAAATAAAACATTACAAAAAGGTTGTACAAAATAGCATTTGCTAATATTATAAAAAAAATGCTACAATCTTATTGGAAAATAAAGTAAAAGTTGAATGGTATTTAATAAAAATAATATTTCAGATATATTTTTAATTAATTGATTTTAATAAAATTCAATTTAAACTGAAGGAAAAATATAAAAAAAAATAAAGGAAAAAAAAAAGCCAAGCACACGCGAAGTGGAGGACGACGCATCTATTAATGTTACTCTGGCAATATTAAGTGGCCAAAAAGTCGACCTTAACTCATTTAGATCAAAATAACTTGTTAATCATTTTTTTACCTAAAAAACATACAAAACACTCCATAAATCTCATTAAACTCATATCTAACCTCAAACCAACTCTTAATTGCCCAAAATAACCGACAAATCACCTCAATTCAAAACAAATCCAAGTTTGACCCATCTGGACCAGGAAAAAAACTATTTTTAATCATTTTTTCCACATGAAAACACCTAGAAAATAACTCATAAATATTAATAAACTCATATATAATCTCAAATCAACCTTTAATAATAATAATAATAAAAATAAATCACTAAATTTAAAATAGATCGCGAGCCTCGATCTATTTTTTTTTTTCAACAAGAGGACGAGTAAAAAACATCTCGATGAAAATTCTCTCATCAATATCATTGTTGGTAGAATATAGTCAACTTATCACTTTCTCTCTCATTCCTTGTTTTTCAATAACTTTATCTCTCCTTTAAGACTAGGAATAAAACATAAATAAAATAAAGTTTTGAATTAAATTATAAAATGCTAAAACTAAAAGTACCAAAAGATAAGTCTATGGAGGATATGTGGACAAAAGTACAATTTTCGCATGAATTTTGGAAAAGCCATGCTATTTTGTTTTTATGATTGGTTTTTTTTTTTTAATTGTGTCTTTATGCTATAAATTTAAATTTTATCCCGTCAACTCAACATTGAATAAGTTCAGAAAGCTTATCAAAACTTTTAATTGCCAAGAATATATATATAAATATAAGAGATCATCAACTCAAAAAAATCACATGAAATAAATAAAAAATTTAATGACTAAAAAAATATTATTGAAATTTGTGTGCTTTGTGAGGAGAAACATGGTGTCAAGCGCCCTAGTAAAACACCTTTAAAGAATTAGTTTTTATATATATATATATATATAAAGATTGGAATTTAACAGGGCTGTACCTAGATAATTAAGTATAATAAAGTAGCTTCTTCACATGCGAATATCTAACATCCAATTTTTTTCTTAACGTAAGTATGAGTTGATTCAGTTTGATTTGAATAAAAAAAATTAACTAAAATAATTTTTAAATTAAACTAAATAAAAAAAATTGATTTATTCAATCGTATTTAAATAGATTAATAAAAAAAAAACTTAGACTTTTTTTTATCAAGGGTTTGATTTTCTTGAGATAAAAAATAATTTGTTCAGTTTCGTTATATATAGTTTTGGTTTTTTGAGTTTGATTTCTTGGTTCAATTTTGTTGGTTTCTAAAATGTAAAACCAAAATCCAACGATCAATTTTTTTAAAAAATCTTCTAATTGTTTTTTCGTTTTGATTTATCAGGTAGATTTTTTTAATTAATTTTAAATTGATTTTTAAGAATATTCTGGATAATCTGACACCTACGTATTGGTTACAAATATAAAGTACCCTTATTAGAGGTTTCACCACCTGAAGTCATCTTTACGCTTCTGCCCTCGACTTGTAGCATATTCTATATTTAATGCCCACTCCAGTTTCAAAAACTTCAGAATAGAAACCGCTTCTCCTCAACCATGGTGGTGCTTCCTTATACTGTTGCTTTCCTACTCCTTTCCTTCTTACAGACTGTAAAAATCGCAAGTAAGTTTGCGTCTCTTTCTATTTTAATTACCTCCTTCCATTTCTACAGAATTTACCTTAACTGAGCTGTCTTCATTTCAGTCTTTGAAAACAAAAAATGTTGGTGTTCTGTTTTGTCGTTTAAAAATTGATGTTTGATCATCTGCTTTAAATTTTGCTGTTTTTTGTGCAGACTCGCAATCATTCATCGGTATAAACTATGGCCAAGTTGCGGACAACCTTCCATCACCATCATCCACCGCAAAGCTTCTTCAATCCACTTCAATCCAAAAGGTCCGATTATATGGATCGGACCCCGCCATAATCAAAGCCTTAGCCAACACCGGAATTGGAATTGTTCTCGGCACTGCAAATGGTGACATTCCAGGACTAGCCTCTGATCCCAATTTTGCCAAGAGCTGGATCAACACAAACGTGCTTCCCTTCTATCCAGCTAGCAATATCATCCTCATCACTGTTGGCAACGAGGTCATGACTTCCAATGACCAGAATCTCATGAACAAGCTCTTACCAGCAATGCAAAATGTACAGAATGCTCTAAATGATGCATCGCTCGGGGGTAAAATTAAGGTCTCCACTGTTCATCCGATGGGAGTGCTCAAGCAGTCTGAGCCACCTTCTTCTGGAAGCTTTGATCCAAGTTATGGGGATCTGATGAAGGGCTTGTTGGAGTTTAATAGTGCGAATGGTTCGCCTTTCGCAATCAATCCCTACCCTTACTTTGCTTACAGAAGCGATCCAAGGCCTGAGACTCTTGCTTTTTGCCTTTTCCAGCCGAATGCAGGACGAATGGATGGAAACACTAAGATCAAGTACATGAACATGTTCGATGCTCAGGTGAGAGTAAATCAAATTGCAAGTGCGAAGATTTTGTATCAATAGATGATCTAATAAAAATGCTACTGACAAGTGGTTTAATCAATTGCAGGTGGATGCAGTTTTTTCTGCACTGAATTCTATGGGATTTAAGAATGTTGAGATAATGGTGGCTGAGACTGGATGGCCATATAAAGGAGATGACAACGAAGTAGGGCCAAGCATTGAGAATGCCAAGGCTTACAATGGCAATTTGATTGCACACCTTCGATCGTTGGTGGGCACTCCACTCATGCCAGGAAAATCAGTGGATACATACCTCTTTGCTCTTTATGACGAAGACTTGAAACCTGGACCTGGTTCTGAGCGATCATTTGGACTTTTCAAGACTGATCTCACCATGGTTTATGATGTTGGACTCTCTACAAGTAGCCAGGTAAGAACAAAATTTACGTGCATTTCACTGGTATTTCGAGTTTTCAACAGCCAAGTGTTCTGCTATTCCTGAGCTTTCCTTTGTTTGGCATTTAAATTTCTGTATTTGGTTGGGAAGATGGGTTTTAAAACATCACTACGCATTTTGTTTGTTAACAGAATAGACAGTTCCTTTTCAGGAAAGAAAAGGGCCAAATTGTACTAAAAAAAAACCCTTGAACTTAACGTCTGAACAAAAAAAATCCTGATTTTCTATCCTAAACATTATGATTTTTGGAATAGGCTTGTGCTGTTAGGAAATTAACAATTAAAAAAAAAAGGCCTATAATATCTTTTTAATCGCTCTTTATGTCTTTATTAATAATGATAAAAACAAATGTAGAAAGATATATTCAATTTTTTAATATAACATTATTATCAATAATATTTGAAATACATAGAATATTATTTTTAGAAAAATAAATCCAAAATATTCTGGCAAATTGCACCTGCAAAAACTATTTAATTTATTGAAACAGACTCAGCCACCAGCAGCCGCACCACAACCGCCGCCACAACCAGCCACCACCACCATCACCAACAATAGCAGCAGCACAAGAACGAGCAGCAATAGGAGCACGAGTAGCAGCAGCAACAACATAAGCACGAGCAGCAAAAGATGGAGTGTTTCTTGGTTGGTTTTTTTAGAATTGAAAATTCTTAGAAATGGAGTTTGGAGAGATATATTTAATTAGGATTTAATTTAGATTTGTTGTATGAGTTTATGGAACTTTCTTTGATTTGCCTTTTCTTTTATGACTTGCAAACTTAGAATATGAAGTTGTAAAGAGATGATGAAGATGGGTTAGGGTTTTTCTCTCTATTTTATAAGTTTTTTTGTCGATTCTATTGTTTAGAAGTAAATAGAAAAAATAATTGGAAAATCAGTTCAGAAGATATTTGTTGATTGAGTATTATTATTAAATTTTTTTTAGATATAATGGGACGAGGAAAGGTGTTGCGTATTCGATATTGTGACTTCTTAATATATTTTATATCTGGACCAACTGGCTCATTTGGTAGAAATTTGATACTTATGAGTATTAGAAATCCCAATTTTTTTTAGATTACCGTGGGTGTCCGGGCCAGCTTGCGCGTACTTCAACTAATCTCACGGGTCCTAATGTTAACGACCATGTAAGTCTCCAGTGGCCCTGAGGTTTGTGGGACTCGAACTGGTGACCTCTAGGAAGCAAACCCAACACCTGATCAGTTGAGCTATACCCCTCATGGTTTAAAACTTTCAATTTTGGTAGATTTTATTTAGGGGTGAGCAAAAAAACCGAAAAACTGATTAAACTGAAAAAACCGAAAGGAATTTAATAGAAAAAACCGAATTAAGAAAAAAAAACCGAATAAACCGATTAAAAAGCCTAAGAAAAAAATCGGTTCGGTTCAGTTTTAGTTTTTGAAATATTAAACCGATTGAACCGAACCGGTTCAACCAACATTTAAACCCACTATAAAAGAAAACCCTAAAACTAAATTTCACAATCCTTCAGCTCTCAGTCGCCCCCCTCTCTCCCAAATGTCTTTCAAATTGTCCCTCTCTCACCACTCTCCTTCTCTAATTCTCTCATTATTCTTTGATTCTTTGGATCAAAAGATTCAAAACTCAAGCCTTTATAAACAGAAGATGAAGGAATAAAAAACGTTTGACCCCAAATTTTTATCTTTCCCTCTTTCATACTGTATACTTCATCATTATTATTTATAAACAAAAGATGAAGAGATAGAAAACATTTTTTGCTATATGTTTTTGCATAAAAGCCTTTTAGAGACAGTAGAAAATGTTTTTTGCTCTTGCGCATGGTAATACGACCATCACCAAAGGATGTGCATTAGGGATATTTTGCCCTAATTTTTGCTATCTGAATTAATTAGAGACAGTCTCAATTTCATAGATTTTTCAGGGTTGTTTTGGGTGTTTTATGAGTTGGTCCTCTTATCATTTAGATCATTATTTTGCACTTTGTACACGGCTGAAACCCTTGCCATTTAGACCAATTAATTCATCATCCATCTTCTCCATTTGTTGGCATCAACTTACCCTTCACATGAAACATAACTTGATAGCATCAGTTTTTCCAATTTTTTTCCTCAATTAACCAAACCAAACCAAAACAAAAATGATCGGTTTGAACTGATTTTAGTTTGATTTTGGTTCTGAATTAAAACAAAATCGATTTGGTTGGTTTTTTAAATAAAAATCGAACCGAATCAAAAATATTCACCCCTAATTTTGTTGGTGGAATTGTGAATATTTTCTTATGATGCTTCTTTTATCGTTCTTATCCATGCAAACAGCAATAAAATATATATAGCCTTGTTGCGGGTGGTTAATAAAAAGATTAAAAAAAGAAGGAAATATTATAAAACACTCGTGTCTTCATTAACAAAAGGAAATTCTTCACCGAACCCAAAACGTTTACTGCTTAGTCCACCATGTGTTCGCTAAATTTAAACACCAAGAAACAGAAACATTACCTCGAAATCAATATTAGAGTGATAACCCCAATAGGGCCTCTGTAATCAGCATCTATGACTCCAGCACCTACATCAATCGAGTGCTTCCATGCCAATCCCGATCTCGGTGCTAAAACAACAGAACTCAATTTTAGAAACAAAACCAAACAATCTGCGAACATAAATTAAAAGGTATGAAGTGAGATTTAGCAATGCTCAAATATGTAGGGATAAGGGCTTTTCCTCTAGCTGGAACCTCTGTCTCTAAGGCACTGCGCAACATTAGAAACAAAAACCCATGAATTTGCTAATAATCCTGCATCCTTCAAAAAATGAAAACACTACAAGAGGGTTTTGCTTAATACCTGGAGATATCACAGCCAGCGGCAAGCAGAGAGCATCTAGAGGGCAAAGCAGCGCTTTCAGAGAGCTTTTTCACTTTCAGGAGAGATCATGGAATTGGAGCGGCTTCGTGGACGCCATTTTGTTGGAGCTTGGGGATTTTATGAGAAGTCTCTTTGATTTCAGGGCTGTTGTTTCGTAATTCTGCTTGGGGCATTTTAAGGACTTGAGGGTTCGGATGATAACAAAATGGGAGTTGTCTAAGTTACTCTCGAAGCTGCAGACTGCAGAGGAAAAAAAAAACAATTCAATATTGTAGCTTCATAGTTTTTTGAGGAAAGTTATAATACTTCACATAATTTGTACTAAATATTTCCATGCTATCTACCTTAGTTAAAGTTATCCAATACATTATTTGTTCAAAACATGTTCCTTCTAAATTTTTTTAGGATGCATTGGTTTATTGAATTGTGTTTAACCGTGGTTGAGCTAAAAATTTTAAAATCATAAAAAAAATATCAAAATTATAGGAAATTTTTAAGTTGTGTTATTAAATTCAATAACCAGAATGATCAATAATAATGTAGTTTGGATTTCAAAAAAAATAAAGATAGCAAAAAACCCTGTAAAAAACACAAATTAAAATCAATTAATCATACAGAAATCAAAATAAAACATATCATAATGATCAATTCAAAATAAATCAAATGCTTAAAAATAAATTTGATCAGCCCGAGGTACGCGGCCGACCCTTTCAAGCCCATGATTTGGGTAATGGAATCCACTAGGTTTAATAATTTAAATTTTTACGTGAGTATAGGATAAATAATATTAAATAAAAAAACTAAAAGTTGAAAATGGAAGAAAAAAATAAAGGAAAACAAATTTGCAAGATGACTTTTTTTCTATAAAAAAACATTAACATTGTGATATATTGAAGGAGTTTGGGTCAACCAAAGTTAACTTGTTATATCCATGATAAGAAACATGAGATCATGATAATCATACAAAAAGCAATTTTGAATAAATTAACTCCATAAGAAAAAGAAAAACAAAACACATCGCAAAGACAATTTCAAAATAAAATAAATGCTTTTTTTTCAATGTGGCATATTTGTTTTTTTTTAAATAGTGAAACAACAATATATTAAATTGACCCAGATGTCATGGATTAACTTGTCAAATCTGTGACCTGAGTTATGGACTCATCTAGGTTTAATAATTTTTTCTAAAATTTATTTTTTTAGCTAAAGATAAAATAATAAAGTTTTAAAAAATAAAACAAAAATGCCAAAAAAAACCCTAACATGTGGGCCTTCAAGCTTAGGCGAGCGCACCAAGACCTGATTTTATTTTTATATATATCTTTTTAAGGGGCAAATCACTTGTCATTCAACCTGTTTTTAAAAAACTATTAATTAAATGACGCTCAAATTTCAGCCACCATAGTGGTAGCTGAGAAATTATGGTAAAGTATTTTTTTATCTAAAAACTCATATTGCAACCCATTTTAACCTAAAACTGCCTTGTAAACACCCTTAAAACATCTAGAAATCAATATATCAACCTAGAAAACCCAAAAAAGGTCTAAAAACACAATAAAACCAGGTAAAAAAAATTCTTCGACTTCGATTTGATTTTTAAGGAAATATTGAGCTTCTAAACAACCACAATCAAATTTCTCTTATCAAATGAAAGTCATTGGCACCAAGATCAACCATTTTTGTTGTTGGGATAGGTGTAAACAACAACTTTCTATCTCTATACTAAAATCTAGCGACTCTTTTTCTCTTCTCACAAACCAAGGACTGAAAAATAAAAATAATAAAAAAATTATATGAAAATTGAATTTTCAATAACTAAAGAAACTAAATTTTTATGAACCGAAAAGTAAGGGTGATGAAACTCAAATTTTTTATTCAAAGTTTGAAGTCACCACCTATATTCCCTGCCTTTTTCATGGTTCTCTATTTTTTAATTTCATAATTTCTTAAAAAAAAGAATTAATTAGGTTTCAATTTGAGGTCAAAATGATACACTTAAAGGAAAAAAAGTTCCAGGTTGAAAATGAAAATCTAGATAAACTAAATTGTTCCAATTCACAAGACAGTGAGACAGTGCATAGTAAATAATGAAAAATGAAATGACCATACCTTTTAGTTTATTTTGTAATAACTAGTGAAATTAGCCAAGCTTCATTGTAAATAAAATAAAAATAATTTCTAACATAAAAATCAAACTATTAAAGTTTTTTAGTTTTTTAAACATAATATTTTTTAATTATGAACTTAAAATTTGACATGTATGTCTAATAGAATAATTGATAATTATATACACCAATAAATATTAAAAAAGTTTTTAGCAATAATCAAAGACTAAATAAAAAAACTAAGAGATAAATGCAAATTAAAAGATATTAGCTCGTGTCGTGGAGAGTCATTAAATGTTTTTTTTATTCAATTATATGTCAACAATGCTCTTATGAGAGTAATAATTTTAATTCTATTGAAAATATTTTTTTCCTTTTCTTTTAATATGTTTTTAAATATATATATATATATATATATATATATATATATATATATATATATTGTTCTATATTCTTTATTTAATAAAAAAATATTATTATTTGTGTTGTAATATTATTATTTTTATAATAATTCAAAGTTTTAATATAAAAAATATTATTATATGTGTTATAAATATTCTTGGAATTATTAATATAATTATTTGTGTTATAAATATTATTATTTTTATTATAATTCTAAATATTCATCTAAAAAATATTTTATTTGTGTTAGAAATATTGAAAGTATAATTGAAAGTAGGGGTGATCATTTTCGGTTCGGTTCGGTTTTTATAAAAAAAATAACCAAACCGAATTAAAAAAAACCGAAACCGGTTCAAACCGACCGGTTTTGGTTCGGTTTGATTTTTTTGGACAAAAACCTGTTCAAACCGGTTTGGCTCGGCTTTTTAAGTTTGGCTCGGTTTTTTTCTGGTTTGGCTCGGTTTTTTTCCGGTTTTTTTCGGTTTGGGTTCGGTTCAGTTTTTTTAGTTTCAGGCTTATAAAACTAAAACCGAACCGAACCGGTCGGTTTTTTCAAAATTTTAATCGGTTTAATCGGTTATTTTTCATGGTTCGGTTTTTTCAGTTATTTTTTCGGTTTTTCGGTTTAATCGGTTTTTCAGTTTTTTTGATCACCTCTAATTGAAAGTATTACTAGAACAAATATTCATCTAAATATAATTATTTTTATTATAATTGAAAGTATTAATAGAACAAATATTATTATTTGTGGTATAAATATTATTATTTTTATTATAAATCTCTTGGGTGCTGAACCAATTTGTCTTGGGTCCTGTGTGAGGACCCAATGCTCTTTGGTCCTAGGTCAAGACTCAATGCTCTTTGGTCCTGCGGCAGTATCCATTTCTCTTAGGTCCGGACGCAGGACCCAAGAGCATTGGGTCTCGAGACAGGACCCAATGTTCTTGGGTCTGGGGTTGTGTTATGAATATTGTTATTTTTCTTATAATTCCAAGTATTCATATCAAAAATATTATTATTTATTTTTTAAGTATTTTCATTTTTATTTTGATTCGAAGTATTAATATAAAAAATATTATAATCTGTGTTAGAAATATTCTTGGGTTTCTTAATATAGTTATTTGTGTTATAAATATTATTATTTTTATTATAATTCTAAATATTCATCTAAAAAATATTATAATTTGTGTTATAAATATTATTTTCTTTTTATAATTCAACGTATTCATATTAAAGATATTATTATTTGCGGGTTTCTTATTATAATTATTTGTGTTATAAATATTATTACTTTTCTTATAATTCAACGTATTATATCAAAGATATTATTATTTCTGTTCTAATATTATTATTTTTATAATAAGTCAAAGTTTTAATATAAAAAATATTATTATTTGTGTTATAAATATTGTTGGGTTTCTAAATATAATTATTTGTGTTATAAATGTTATTATAATTCTAAATATTCATCTAAAAAATATTATTATTTGTGTTTGAAATATTGTTGGGTTTCTAAATATACTTAATTTTTTTTATTATAATTGAAAGTATTAATAGAAAAAATATTATTATTTGTCGTAAAAATATTATTATTTTTATTATAGTTCTCTTGGGTGATGAACCGATTAGCCTTGGGTCCTTTGTGAGGACCCAATGCTGTTGGGTCCGGTGTCAGGACCCAACGCTCTTAGGTCCTGCCACAAGACCGAAGTCTCTTAGATCCTGGGTCAAGACCCAAATGGCTTGGGTCCTGCGTGAGGACCCAATACTTTTGGGTCCTGGGGCAGGACCCAATGTTCTTGGATCTTGAGTTATGTTATAAATATTGTTATTTTTCTTATAAATCTAAGTATTCATATCAAAAATATTATTATTTGTGTTATTAATATTATTATTTTTATTAAATTCTAAGTATTAATATAAAAAATATTATAATTTGTGTTATAAATATTCTTGGGTTTCTTAATATAATTATTTGTGTTATAAATATTACTTTCATTTTATAATTCAACGTATTCATCTTAAAGACATTATTATTTGTGTTGCAATATTATTATTTTAATAATAATTCAAAGTATTAATATAAAAAATATTATAATTTGTGTTAGAGATATTCTTGGGTTTCTTAATATAATTATTTGTGTTATAAATATTATTATTTTTCTTATAATTCAACGTATTCATCTCAAAGATATTATTATTTGTGTTGTAATATTATTATTTTTGTAATAATTCAAAGTTTTAATATAAAAAATATTATTATTTGTGTTGTAAATATTCTTGGGTTTCTTAATATAATTATTTGTGTTATAAATATTTTTATTTTTATTGAACTTCTGAGTCCTTCAAAATCATTGCGAAGTGTTGTTAAAAATTGTATTAGTCATTGTTGTTCCCTATGATCAATATAGGCATTTCATGCCTTTAATTTTACCGATTCTGTAAAAGCCAATTGATCTCAAAGATATGTCATTGCAGAATAGAACTCTTGAATACGCACATTCTTATGGTGAAAAGCTCGTATGTCATTCTCTAATTGATACTGCTTTGTAAAATTTGATTGTGTGAATAACTTTTGTAGATGATCTCAAACCTCATTTACTGTCTCATACTTCGCCAACTACGTACCTATGGAATGCTCAACAAAATTGTTAATCCAAGTAATAGTCTTTGCATTATTTGCTTCCCGTACATTTATCAAAGCAACATCCCCTTCCTCAATATTCTTAGGTACTACATAGGTTCCACTGACATATCCCCACATCTTTTTACCCTTAAAGAAATTTTGTTTTACATAACTCCAATACGAATAGTTCTTCCCATCCAACCTCACACTTATAGACTGAACCGAATCATCTCTTTCAGTAGCCATAATCAACAATTACAGAGAACCAGAATGCAAAAGCAGTGAAAAATAAAATACCAAATTGCATAAACTGAATAGTTATTGCAGAAACTAAATAAATATCTTCTCGAAGTTATATGATTACTCCAAAATAAAAAAAAATTCAGAAATAGAATGCAAATACCAAGTTGCAGAAACTAAAGGGAAGATGAAATACTAGATTTGCAGAAACTAAAGGGAAGACGAAATACCAAATTCGCAGAAACAAAGCGAATATTACTAAAAAAAATTAAACTAAAAACGATCAAACTGATAAGATTGTGCAAGTGAGTCTCTTCAAAATCCATCTAGTTCTAATTATTATTTCTATCTCTTTTCAGTTTTATCGCATATTAATTTAGTCCTTTATACAAACCAAATTGATTAATTATTCTGTTCATTATTTTTTTTTATTGCCTTGGTTAATCGTATATATTCGAATCTAATAGATAGCTATGTTTTCAACCATTTTTAAAGTGGCCCGTGCTTCGTCATTGGTCAAAAATTTTATATTTTTATAGAAAAATATGTATGTAGATTTTTCAACTAATTTTGATAGTTCAAAAAATAATAAATAAAAAAATATATATTTTCATGACAACTATAGTTATCAAACCCGACATGGAGGTTGACTTGGCCAAGGGGTCGGGTCCTGGGTTATAAAGGTTGACGCGGGTCAAACTGGGAAAATTGAAAAAAAAATTGATGTTTTAATATTTTATATGAAAAAATCAAGAAATAATCCATGTGGATATAGACTATACATGTTGTAAACAATTAAGTTTAAAAGATTACCTCAAAAGGTTTTCTATCTCACATTGAAAAGATACTATCTTATTCTTCTAAGTTGAAGTATTTAAACCAAAAAGGTTTTTTTTATCCCACATTGAAAAAACATAACTTTTGTTCTTATGAACATAGAGCACCTATACTATAGGGCTTCAAATCCCACATTGAAAAAAAATAAAACATTATTCTAGTATTTATACAGTGAACTTTGAAATGAATTAGTAATTAATTGAAAAATATAAAAAAAAGCGGGGTCTCTAGGTTGGAGGAAAAAAAATTCAAAAAAAAAGGGACTCTACCGGGTTTTTGCCGGGTCGCCCAAGTTACGGGTTGACCCGACGGGACTGGTTTCCTCCGGCTCAATTGTAGGCCCAAATTTCAAATGAAACAGACCCGACCAACGCTACTGGGTCCTGGTGGCAGCATGACCCAGCTTTAAGGGGCCCTACTTACAGCTCTGGCCCCACCGTTGCTGGGTCCTACTAACACAATACCCAAAAGTAGTGGGTCTTGCTGGCAACTGGGTCCCCTAGTGCTAGGTCCTGGTGGAAGCAGGGCCCAACTTTCATGGGTCCTGCTTCAGCTAGGCCCATCACTGTTAGGGCCTGCTAGTCACCTAAACCTACCATTATTGGGTCTGGCGGAAGATCTAGGCCCAATAAACTTGGGTATGGCACCACTGTTGTGGCTTGTTGACAGCAATACACAGTAGTGGCGGATCCTGTTGTTAGCAATACCTAGCAGCAGTGTATCGTGCTGGCAGCTGGATCCACCTCTGTTGGGTCCTGGTGAAGTAGGGCCCCACTTTAGTTGGGCCCATTGCTGCTGGGGCCTGCTGGACACCCATACCCACCATCATTGGGTTCGGCAGCAAAGCCAAGCCTAATAAACTTGGGTCTTGGCAGAAGGACCCAACAACTGGGTATCCATCTGGGCCTAACGCTGCTGGGCAGCAAGGCCCAACATCATTGGGTCATGCTTGGCAGAATGACCCAGCAGCTGGGTACCCATCTAGACCCAACATTATTGGGTCATGCTTGGCAGAAGAACCCAGCAACGTTGGGTCTTGCTGGGCAGCAGGACCTAGCATCATTGAATCATGTTTGGTAGAATGACCCCACAACGTTGACCCAAAATAATATTATAATATAGTATTTATAATTTTTTTTAATGGATTTTATTGTTAAAACAATTCTCTTATATAATACAAAGATATAAAGTATATTATGTGAATAAAAAATTTATTTAGAGCTCCATCAACTTTAATGTGAGAATATTAGAATTATAATTTTTCTAAATGCTTTTATTTTGAAAAAAAAATTCAAGAGAAAAAATAAAATAAAAATCTTAATTTGAAGTAAAGAAAAAACATTATTGTAAAAAAATTCTATTATATAATACAAATATATAAAGTATATTATGTGAATAAAAAGTTTATTTAGAGCTCCATCATCTTTAATATGACAATATTAGAATTATAATTTTTCTGAATGCTTTTTTTAAAAAAACAAATATGCTTTAATAAGAAAATTCAACCCAACCTCAAATGAAAAAAAAATCACCACCCAAGTTTTGTACAATATAAAAAAATTATCATCTATTTATGTGCTCTTTACCGTATGAAAAAGAAAAAAAAATTAAAGTCTTGGGTCCTACTAGGGGTAGGACCCAACTCTCATAGGTTCAGGAAGACCTAACGTGATTGGGTCCTGGTGTAAGCAGGACCCAACACTATTAGGTCATGCTGCAATGACCCAACAACACTTTAGGTCCCAGGCGTGCGGTTCTACAGACCTGCTTGCCTGGGTTTGTAACCAGGTGCGTGTGTCTGGCCCTAGCACCCAAGGCATGACAGCCCAACACCAGGTGTCTGCAGTCTGGGGCACAACCCTACCCCCTTGCAGCCTTTGGAACTTTCTGTGGCAGGACATGACAACCTAGCGCTAGGTGTCTGCAGCCTAAGGCCTGCAGCTCCATTATGCTCCACCAAAATTTGCACTGACCGTTTTCTTCCAAACCATGTCTTTAATGCCAAAGGCATCCCAATAAAAAGACAATCCCACCCTCCCCTTACAGTCTTTGCACCTCTCTGTGGCAAGAGCATCTCTGTCATTACACTGCTCCAATCCACAATGTCATGAGTCTTGATGAACATGACTTTTGCTAATACTATTCCAATCCACGATACAATGAATCTTTATAAATAAAACTTTCCTCACATGATTTAGCTTTATGTATAATAATTTACAGTTGTTTTTATTTTCTTAGGACCATTAACCTGCCTTTTGGTTATGTGGAAAACAAGAGGGAAAGGCAGAGAACTCAAATCGATCCAAGTCCTTGGAAAGTTATGGTGCGACTACAAACACTTCAAAGCTAGCTTGTTAACGTGTTCCTAACAACTAACCCTAAGCATTGTCACAACCATCGCATCTTCTTATAAATTCTTTGAAGACAAGTTCTCCTTCCAAGTTTCAAAGCTTCTCTGTAGAAACAAAATGCACAATTTTCCTTTATCTGAACTTACTAATACGTGGGCACAACGTAGATGACCTCTAGATTTAGAAACCTGTACGCTACAACACAAAATTATTGTCATATGAATCAAATAAATATATTGAACAGGTGATTGGGAATAAATCCTATTGCATAAACAATTGATTGAAAATAAACCTTTTCCTTTTCAATCATACACGTAAAGAATTGGAACAAACCATATGTTCAAGGGCGCCAATCATTTGTTTAAGGGATCTTGCTTTAGACCAACAACATATTTTTGTAATTACAGTTTGAAGGATAGTATGAATCTATTGCTTAATATTTTCCTTATGACTGCAGGTCTGTCCTGTTTGCAGCACCGAGGTCTCCACTGCTGAGCCCAGCTAGCATTTGTCGGACCATCCTCTTCTACTAGTCATAGACTGCTGGGTTAAAAAGAAAAGTAGACCGATGTGTGCGCCACTTGCATAATTGTTGTGCCAACTTGTATGCCATTTCCCAATAGGGGAAATGCCCAGGTGCGCATGTTTGTACCAAAAAAATAAATCCAAATTGGAGGTAATTTTCATAGTTATGTATAAGATTCGAATATATAGGATTAACCAAGGCAATAGAAAAAAATTAATGAACAGAATAATTAATGTTTTTATAAAAAACTAAATTAATATGCAATAAAACTGAAAAGAGAAACCTACGTATACGTTACAAGTACCCCTATTTGAAGCTTCACCACCCGAAGTCATCTTTAAGCTTCTGCCCTCGACTTGTAGCATATTCTATATTTAATGCCCACTCCAGTTTCAAAAAAAATGCAGAATAGAAACCGCTCCTCCTGAGCCATGGTGGTGCTTCCTTATACTGTTGCTTTCCTACTCCTTTCCTTCTTACAGACTGTAAAAATCGCAAGTAAGTTTGCGTCTCTTTCTATTTTAATTACCTCCTTCCATTTCTACAGAATTTACCTTAACTGAGCTGTCTTCATTTCAGTCTTTGAAAACAAAAAATGTTGGTGTTCTGTTTTGTCGTTTAAAAATTGATGTTTGATCATCTGCTTTAAATTTTGCTGCTTTTTGTGCAGACTCGCAATCATTCATCGGTATAAACTATGGCCAAGTTGCGGACAACCTTCCACCACCATCATCCACCGCAAAGCTTCTTCAATCCACTTCAATCCAAATGGTCCGACTATATGGATCGGACCCCGCCATAATCAAAGCCTTAGCCAACACCGGAATTGGAATTGTTATCGGCACTGCAAATGGCGACATTCCAGGACTAGCCTCTGATCCCAATTTTGCCAAGAGCTGGATCAACACAAACGTGCTTCCCTTCTATCCAGCTAGCAATATCATCCTCATCACTGTTGGCAACGAGGTCATGACTTCCAATGACCAGAATCTAATGAACAAGCTCTTACCAGCCATGCAAAATGTACAGAATGCTCTAAATGATGCATCGCTCGGGGGTAAAATTAAGGTCTCCACAGTTCATTCGATGGGAGTGCTTAAGCAGTCTGAGCCACCTTCTTCTGGAAGCTTTGATCCAAGTTATGGGGATCTGATGAAGGGCTTGTTGGAGTTTAATAGTGCGAATGGTTCGCCTTTCGCAATCAATCCCTACCCTTACTTTGCTTACAGAAGCGATACAAGGCCTGAGACTCTTGCTTTTTGCCTTTTCCAGCCGAATGCAGGACGAATGGATGGAAACACTAAGATCAAGTACATGAACATGTTCGATGCTCAGGTGAGAATAAATCAAATTGCAAGTGCGAAAATTTTGTATCAATAGATGATCTAATAAAAATGCTAATGACAAGTGGTTTAATCAATTGCAGGTGGATGCAGTTTATTCTGCACTGAATTCTATGGGATTTAAGAATGTTGAGATTGTGGTGGCTGAGACTGGATGGCCATATAAAGGAGATGACAACGAAGTAGGGCCAAGCATTGAGAATGCCAAGGCTTACAATGGCAATTTGATTGCACACCTTCGATCGTTGGTGGGCACTCCACTCATGCCAGGAGAATCAGTGGATACATACCTCTTTGCATTTTATGACGAAGACTTGATCAAACCTGGACCTGGTTCTGAGCGATCATCTGGACTTTTCAAGACTGGTGTCACCATGGTTTATGATGTTGGACTCTCTACAAGTAGCCAGGTAAGAACAAAATTTATGTGCATTTCATTGGTATTTCGAGTTTTCAACAGCCAAGTGTTCTATTCCTGAGCTTTCCTTTGATTTGGCATTTAAATTTCTGTGTTCGGTTGGGAAGATGGGTTTTAAAATATCACTAAAAAACGCCAAATTGTACAAAAAAAAAAGCCCCTTGAACTTAACTTCTGAACAAAAAAGATCCTGATTTTCTATCCTAAACATTATGATTTTTGGAATAGGCTTATTCTGTTAGGAAATTAACATCTTTTTAATCGCTCTGTATGTCTCTATTAATAATAATAAAAAAAGTAAAAAGAAATATTCAATTTTTTAATCTAACATCTTTATCAACAATATTTGAAATACATGAAATCATCATTTTTACACAAATAAATCCAAAATATTCTTGCATATTGCACCTGCAACAACACATTTAATTTATTGAAACAGATCCAGGCACCAGCAGCAGCACCACAACCGTCACCAGCAGCAGCCACCACCACCACCACCACCACCACCACCACCATCACTAGCAACAGTAACAGCAGCACGAGCACGAGCACAAGCACGAGCACGGGCACGGGCACGAGCACGAGCACGAGCACGAATACCGTCAACATCAGCATCGGCAGCAGCAGCGGCAGCGGCAGCAAAGTGTATTTAATTAGGATTTTCAATTTAGGTTTGTTGTATGGGTTTATGGGACTTTCTTTGATTTGCCTTTTCTTTTATGACTTGCAAATTTAGAATAAGAAGTTGTAAAGAGACGATGAAGATGGCTTATGGTTTTTCTCTATATTTTATAAGTCTCTCTGTAGATTCTATTGTCTAGGAGTAAATTGAAAGAAAAATTGAAAAATCAGTTCAGGAAATATTTGCTAGTTGAGTATTATTATTAAATTTTTTTAAAAAAAAACAATTTAGCCAAAGAGAAAAGAAAGGAAAAGTTAAGTTTTTGAGCTAGCTCCATTTATACTTTTACATGGTGCGCTCAGTTCCAATCTAATGGGACAAGGAAAGGCTTGGTCATATTCAGCATTGTGACATATTTATATGTTTTATATCTGGATCAACTGGCTCATTGGTAGAAATTTGATCCTTATGAGTATCAGAAACCTCAATTTTGGTAGGTTTCGTTGGTGGAATTGTGAATATTTTTACATGATGCTTCTTTTATAGTTCCTATCCATGCCTTCCCTGTTGCCACTGTTTCTTTCGGTTCATCTCCGTCGTAACAGTAGTTTATAAAGTTTTATTAACTTGATTTATTATGCTTTAAGACTCCGACTAAACCAAAAACTCCATAGCCAAACAAACAAAGCAACATGGCTAATCTGGATTTTGCTTGTGGACGAGGGATTGACCGTGATCCTATCCAATCAGGCGGGGCTTGATTATATAATGCTTGCACTTGCCCTAGTGAGGACCCATGTACAGAGCCTTTTGGTGGTGATGGTGCTTTATGCCATTCTCTTTCTCACTTAAAGTGGTGAAGCCATCATCTTTTACTAGTAAATTAGGGAGATTCAGTGTGTGTGTGTGTGTGTGTGTAAGCTTGCAAAGAACACTACCAGAAACTCACTTAATACCAACGGAATTGCCGACGGAATAATTATGTCGGTAATTTGAGGTCGCCATTACCGACCGAATTTACTCTGTCGGTAATTTCGTCGGTAGATACCGATGGCACCGATGGCCAAATTTCATCGGTATCTACGCCAAATTCCATCGGTATCTACCGACGGAATTACGGACGGAATGTTGAGAATATAAAAAAAAGGGTGGTTCGCTGACGTGGAGGTTATTGCGGGTATTTTTTACCAACGAAATCACCGAGGGATTCAAAACGTCAACTCTGTACGGTGACGTGACCGATTCACCGATGAAAATGTCGATGGAATCACCGAGGGATTCAAAACGGCAGCTCCGTACAGTGACGTGCCCTGTTTACCATCAGACGAGCTGACGGAATCACAGACGGAATAAGTCTGTCGGTGAAGCCGTCGGTAAAAGTTAATATATCCCCTCTTTATCGACCCTCTCCTCCTCTATTTCTCCTTCTTCTTCCCCATCTCAATTCTCCCCAACTGCAAACAACCAGCGCCCCCCCCCCCCAAAAAAATCTCCCTCTTCTCAGCACAACAAGTCATATTTCTTGAAGTCTTCTCGTCACAGCATCCGTGTTCTGATTTACCGACGGATTTTTATCAGTTTTTGTAAGTAATTCTATCTTTTAAAATTTTAACATTTAAATGTGAATTTTATTGTTTTTTTAGTATATGTATTTTGTTAGTAGATGTACATGTTTTATTGTTATTTCTCAAACAAACTTGTAGCATATGAATGTATAATTTTATACTTGTTATGGTTTGTTTTAGATTTTGTAAGATTGTATTTGTTTGTAAATTGTTGAAACTTTATTGAATTACCAAATTCCATGTGTTGTTTTGAAATAATTAATAGCTTGTTTAATGGGTCCGTTTTAATTTTTATCATCAATGGTATTGCGGAGTTGTAATTTCTGTAAATTGATATATATGTATTAATTTGTATGGACGTTGATAATTGATAATGAATATTTAATATTTAATATTTATGAGAAGTTGTAATTGGTTTGTTGGATAATCTCGAGGTAAACCAATATTTTTGCAAATTTATTTACCTAACATAGTTAATTAATACATGTTGTCATCATAATTTTATAGAGGTTCAATAGAAGTCATGTATGTATCGAGATTCACCCCAAGGATTGCGGAGGATGGATTATTGTAACGGGGTTCAGGGTTTTATTAATTTCGCAACATCTATTCCCATAAATTTTACTAGAGACGGTATTAGGTGTCCATGCAGGAAGTGTCAAAATAAAAGGTATCTACATCCAGATGTTGTAATGATGCATCTTCTACACAAAGGGTTTATGGAGAATTACCAGTGTTGATATGCACACGGAGAAGTATTTGTTAGTAAGAGGAGAATGAGAGAAAGGGTGGTTGGGTCAACTTTTAGTGCTAGCAATGTACATGAAGCGACAAATGACAACACTAATCCTTACAGGAATATGGTTATGGATGCAATGAGAATGAATCAAGGTAATGTCAATCAATGTCCAATTGTAGAAGAAGAGTCTAATGCAGATGCAGCTAGGTTTTTTGATTTGTTGAAAGATTCTAACGAACCATTATGGGATGGCTGCACGAACCATAATAAATTATCGGCCATAGCAGAGGTGTTCACCATCAAGTAAGATCATGAGTTGAGTGAGGCCGGGTATGATAAGATTATTGAATGGACGAGAAGCATTTTACCTGAAGGGAACAGGCTGAAAGAGAACTTCTATGCTGCGAAGTCCATGATGAAAACCCTCGGTTTAGGATACCAGAAAATTGACATGTGCCCTAACTTCTGCATGTTATACTACCTTGAAAATGATGAGATGACCGAGTGCATGACATGCGGGCATTCCCGTTACAAACCCAGAACTGGTAGAGGAAATACTCTAGTGGCATATAAAAAACTTAGATACTTTCCAATCACATCTAGATTGCAGAGGTTATTCATGTCACCAAGGACTGCTGAGCACATGACATGGCACCAATCACATGATGTGGTTGATGGAGTGATGGTGCATCCTTCTGAAGCGTGGAAATACTTTAACAGTATGCATCCTCACTTTTCAGCTGAATCAAGGAACATGCATCTTGAGTTGTGTACAGACGGATTCAACCCATTCAGGTCATTTGCTGCTCCTTATTCTTGTTGGCTGGTCATATTGACGGTTTATAACTTGCCACCGAGGATGTGTATGAGGCCGGAGTTCATGTTTTTATCTATGGTCATACCAAGTCCGAGCAGCCCGGTCCGGAATATAGATGTTTGTCTTCGACCGTTGATTGATGAGTTGGCGTAGTTGTGGTCCTCCGGAGCTTTGACTTATGATATATCGAGGAAACAAAATTTCCTTATGAGGGCGGCTTTGATGTGGACTATCAATGATTTTCCAGCTTATGGAATGCTTTCTGGATGGAGGACGCATGGGAAACTAGCATGTCCATATTGCATGGAAAACAACAAGGCATTCACGCTAACAAACGGAGGTAAAGCTTCTTTTTTTTACTGTCACCATCGTTTCTTGCCACATAATCACAGGTACAGAAAGAGCAGAAAAGATTTCTTTGTTGGCAGAGTTGAAAAGGATGTTGCACCCCCGCGTCTTTCTGGTGAAGAATTGCATGATGTTGTATTAGAGTACGATGACATTGTGTTTGGTCTCTAATAAGGTAAGCAGAAGTTCCATGGTTTTGGTTTGACCTATAATTGGGTAAAGCGAAGTATCTTTTGGGCTCCGTCATAACCTTGATGTCATGCACATTGAAAAGAATGTGTTTGAGAACATTTTCAACATCGTCATAGATGTGAAGGGGAAGACAAAGGACAACATCAAAGCTAGATTGGATGTAGCTTTGTTCTGTAATAGTAAAAATATGGAGTTGGTTTGTGATGAGTCACGGGTCGCAAAACAAAGAGCAAGCTTCATGTTAGAGAAAAATGTACAACTACTAGTCTACAAATGGCTTAAGAGTCTGCGTTTTCCGGATGGACTGCCTCGAACATATCAAGGCTGGTTAATATGGAGGAATGCAGATTGTATGGAATGAAGAGTCATGACTGCCACGTGTTTATGCAAACACTCATCCAATTAGCTTTTCGTGATTTGTTGCCAAAGGGGATATGGGATGCACTCACGGAGATCAGTCATTTCTTTAGAGATTTATGCTCCAGTAGTTGAATGTTGATCACATTGAGAGGCTTGAAACGAATATCATCGAGACACTATGCAAACTTGAGATGATATTCCCTCCATTATTTTTTGACTCAATGGAGCATCTCCCCATACATCTACCGTTCGACGCAAAAGTTGGAGGACTGGTCCAGTATAGATGGATGTACCCATTCGAACGGTTAGATATTACATTTGCAATATAATTCATATATAAAAGTATTTTCTTTGTTTTTCTTCATTGAAAATATTTGATTAATTCAATGCAGGTACTTGTTCAATCTCAAGAAAAAGGTTAAGAACAAGGCGCATGTTGAGGCTTCGATATGTGAGGCCTATATTGTTGAGGAGATCTCAACATTTATCTCGTAGTATTTCGAACCTCATCTGAGAACGAGAATCAATCACGTTCCACGGCATGATGATGGCAGTGAAGTGTCTTCCAGTGGGAACTTGTCAATATTCTCCAATCCTGGACGACCCACACCTAAAAATGCCGTAAGAGGAAGATATTTGTCAGAAATAGAGTTCACACAAGCACACAATTATGTTCTATTTAACTGTGATGAGTTGAGACCTTTTATTCAATAAGTGTATATATGTGTAATACTAATTAAACTTTGTCAATAATATACTGTTAATTATATATTGTAATATAATACACTCATTACCACTTGCAGGGAACTTCGACAATATTTGCTGTCCAATAACTCACAGCTGACCGAATCCTAGATCTTTCAATTACAAGATGAACAATTTGCCACATGGTTCAGAACACATGTAAGCACTATCACAAACTCATTCTCACTTGCAAAATTATTGTATGCATGTCATTACGTGATTCTCGTTTACTGTTCATTGATGTACATTATATATAAGGTTTATCAAATGAGAAGAAGTGTTGCTAAGTCATTGTCTTCACTAAGCCTGGGCCCTGAAAGAAAAGCTAAGTGCTACAACGGGTATTTTATCAATGGATATGTTTTCCATATTGAAGAATATGGGCATGGAAGAAAGACATACAACAACGGTGTTTGTGTTAAGGGATCAACTAGTAGTGAGTTAGAAGTTGACTACTATGGTAGATTAGAAGAGGTCGTCGAACTGCAATATCATAGCGAGTAGAATAGAGTATTTTTATTCAAATGCTATTGGTATGACATGACTGACAGAGGAATCAAAGTTGATCCGCACTATGGTCTGGTCGAAATCAACTCAAAAGCTAGACTCCACAACGTAAACGATGTCTTTTTTTTCGCAATGCAATGTCAACAAGTTTATTACACATACACCCCTTCTTTTAGAAAGGATCGATCAAGAGTGGATTGGTTGTCCGTTTTAAAAACGAAACCCAGGGGTCGTGTCGAGCTTGTTCAGGATGAGAACGAAGACACAAGTGTGAGAGATGAAGTCTTTCAAGTTAGTGAGTTAGTTGAACCATATCGAGTTGCTCCTTCGATTGACTTGGAAGAAAATTCAAATTTTCATGTTTTCAATGATAGTCTTGTTGATGTTGACGCAGAGGAGTTGAATGTTGTTTTGAGCTCTAGCGGATAAGCAAATGTCGATGAAGATGATGATATCCATATTGAAGATTGTGATGAAGGTGATGACTATTCAATTGACGATGAAGAAGAAGAAAATTCGGACTAACTATCGGAATGAAGCACTGTGTAAATTTTTTTTTTCATGTAATATATATTATGGATGATATATTTTGTAACATTAAATATTTATTTTATAATTTTATGTAATTTTTTAAGCACTGTTGTTATTATTTTGTGCGATGGACAGTTTAGCAATCAAAATAATTACTTGAAATGCCACTATCACCGACGTCCATACCGACGGACAAACGTCTGTCGGCATTTCACAGAGAGTTGAAAGATAATTACTTGAAATGCCACTATCACTGACGTCCATACCGACGGACAAACGTCTGTCGGCATTTCACAGAGAGTTGAAAAATAATTACTTGAAATGCCACTATCACCGACGTCCGTACCGATGGATTATAGGTCGTCGGTATGTTGTCAGCGGGTCACTATTACCGACAACATCACTGACGGACTGTGCGAATTCCAAAGAGCGGTGCATAAATGCATCTCTGACCGTGTCATTTTGCCGATGGAATTACCGACAGTCCGCGAAAAATATGGAGGGTAATACAAAACGTTGGTGCGAAATTAAAAAATAACCAACAGATTTTCAAAATTTCACCAATGGAATAAATTAAAATAATATTATTTTTAATTTCCATCGGTGAATCCGTCAGTAAAGATGCGCTATAAATCCCTGTGACCGCCCCTTCAGTTCCTTTTTTCATCTTCTCCATTCTTCACCTTTTAGTTTCGATTTTTTTCCTCTCATTTCTTCAAGATTTTTACTTGCAATCTCTAACTAGTTTTCTTCTGAATCTTCATCAAATTAAAAGGTATGTGTTTCCTCTATTTCATTTTATGTTAAAGTTTTTCTTTTTTAGCTATTTTTTTTGTTATGTTTTTTGTTTTGGTGTATTTTTATAATGGAGATATAGTCTTGAAATAAATACATTATTAAGGTAGGCATATTTCATTCCTAAATTCTATAGTTTTTTTTTAAAAAAAATTATTCAATATTTTTTTTTGTTGTATTGGCATAATAATTGAATAATTTGTTGAATTATAATTGTTAATGTTGAATTTACCTTAGAATAAGTAATTGAATATGTTGGAATAATTAGTAATTTTACTACATTATTGCATGATTTGTGTTTAATTATTTGCATTAATTTTAATTGTTAGTCTAGAGTTTTTTTTTAATTTATTGAAATTTTTTTATGGTTTGTACTTATATAATTATTGAATATGTTGTTAATGTTGTATTCACCTTGTAATTAGTATGAATGTTATATGTATAGATGTTATGTTATATACAATATTAGTATAGATGGAGTCAATTGGTTCTGGCTTTTGTCAATATTTGCAAGTTTGTGGATTTAGGTAGTATCCAGTATAGGGAAGATGCTGTCGAATTTTTTTTAACATTCAAATTTAATTATATAATTATTCGTATACAATTGTGTAGATGCGTAGAACGAAAACCACAGCTCGTCGCTCACGTATGGTCGCAGCTAGTTCTTCTAGCAGCAAGGATGACGTATTCTTAGGTGCCTCTCAAGAAGAGGCACCTACGCCACCTGCGCCGTCAACCGATCCTGCCTCTTCCAGCGCGGGTTCACAACGCAAAGGTGGTGTGCTTTCGCAACGGTATCAATTCACCCGCAAGTACGAGGCACAGTGGAAGGACGACCTTTCAATGTAAGTTTGTTAAGGTTTTATTTTTTTCTTTTAAATTATAACATAATTTATGAACAACTAATCAAATATTTCATTAATTTAATTTATTTTCAGGTTCACAAGTATTGAGGCCACCCGAGTAATATCATCGGCGTTTAAATCGTCGATGGAGATTCCATTATTTCAATGGAGTCAGGTATCCAAACATCCTAAATGGATACCTCAAATCAATGCATGGTTTAACAGATTTGAGGTTGGTGTTAATTTCTAATTTCCAGCTTATTTCTAATCATTTATTAATATAATTGTAAAACAATTATTATTTTTATTTATCTAATTATTTATACACAACACAAATTCATCTAGGACATGGCGTATGACAAAGTTGTGAGGAGGGTGTAGGAAAATCACGCACGTGCGGAGTCAAGACCGCCAAAAGGGGGTGCAACAGTTCGTTGACAACCGTGCTCAACACTTCGTGGTATGTTTGTTCAACCATTTTATTTTGTAATTTATTATTTTTATTGAATTGAATATGATGATTACTTTTTTTATTTTCAGGAGACCTATAATAGCCGGTTGAGGGAGAGATATGGGGACGATCCTTTGACCCATCCGGAATTCGATCCGTATTTGTGGATGGAGGTTGGATCATCTGGTGGACCCGATAAAAATCAGGTTTACGGGCTCTCCAACACTATGGCCGAGAACTTGCGGGAGGCCCGTAGTGTTTCAACCGTTGGGAGCTCTCAATCAGTATCGAGCACCCAATCTAAGGAGTTCGTGGCCTTGCAGCAACACACGACTCAGCTCACCAAAAAATACGACCACCTATCAGCGGAGTATGCACAACTCAAAGCAGAGTATGCACAACAAAAAGCGGATCATGAACAGCTTCGCGAAATGGTCATGAACATGGCATCACAGAGTGGTGATACATATGCGCCTCATCCTTTTTGGCCATATAACCACCAGCCTCCTCCTCCAGCTCCACCTTTATATTAATTTGTAATAAATATTATTTACCTTTAATAGTTCATTTAATATTTTTTTGAAACACATTCAGTTTGTAATGAATATTATTTAACTTTATTTTTTTTGTTTTTGATGTTTAATAAAAATTTTATTTGCATAATTGGTTTTTATTACCATTAATTTATATAATTTTATATTATGTATTCTAAATAATTTTATAAAAACATATTTAAAAATAATCACAGAGGGTTTTACCGACGGAATATATCTGTCGGCATTTGACAGTAGCTGCCACAGTCATCGATGAATTTACAGACGGATATATTCGGTCGGTATTTCACACTCACCGACAACTTTACCGACGGACTTAATCCATCGGTATTTGACAGTACCTGCCACAATGACGACGAATGTACAGACGGATATCTTCGGTCGGTATTTCAAACACTCACCGACAACTTTACCGACGGTATGTATCTGTCAGTATGTCACACTATCACCGACGGGATAAATCCGTCAATATATTTCAAGCGAGAAACTTTTTTTTGGCGCGCAATTTCCGTCTGTAAAACTATCAGCAAATGTTTTTTTTTATGTTGTCGACCGATATAGCGACGGACGGTGGTATTACCAACAAACAGAAAGCCGACGGACGTATTTCGTCGGTGAGGATGTCGGTCAATAAATTACCGACGAACTCTTAATCACATACTGACGGAATATTTATGTCGGTAAAACTATGAAATCTTGTAGTGGAAATTTGTGAAATTAGTCGGTCAAGTTTCTTACAACTGAGTCATGCTTGAGGTTAAGTAGCAAGATAGTGTGATTTGATCAATGCAAACAACAATAAAATATATATAGCCTTGTTGCAGGTGTCTTCATTAACAAAACGAAGTCCTTCACCAAACCCAGAACTTTTACTGCTTAGTCCACCATCTCTTCGCTAAATTTAAACACCAAGAAACAGAAACATTTAAGAAAAAACATTACAAATCACAGGAAGCTCAAACACCAAGAGATCCAAACCCTCCAACACTTCTCACAGTTGCATCCAAACCCTCGACTTCCATGACACCAGGAGTTACAATTTTCTCAAGAATCAATTGCGCAATTCTATCGCCAACCTTTACCTTGAAATCAACATTAGAGTGATAACCCCAACAGGGGCTCTGTAATCAGCATCTATGACACCATCACCCACATCAATCGAGTGCTTATTTGTATTATAAGTATTTTTAATTTTAATATTATTAATATTAAAAATATTATTATTTTGGCTTATAAATATTATTATTTTTATAATGATTAATATTAAAAATATTATTATTTGTATTATAAATATTATTATTTTTATTATAAATTTTATTGTTTTTATTATAATTAATATTATTTTTATCATAATTAAGAAATTTTGAAAATATATCATTCATTTTGAAAAAAAACCATAAATTTGATTTGAATGGTAAAATTATTATTATTATTATTATTTAATTAATAAATTTGAAGAAAAATATTATTATTATCGAAGAAAAACAATAAGTTTTATTTGAGGGGATTAAAAATTATAAAAACTTAGGTCATATAAGTTTAATATTATTATTAATATCATAAATATTATTAAATTTGCAATAAATTTTATTACTATCGAAAAAAACATAGATTTGATTTCAAGGATAAAATCAATTATTTTTATTATTATTAATTTTGGTCTGGAAGGGCATGCCAGACTTAAGTTGCTTGGAAGTGGCAGGGGGCAAACCGAAGTCCCCCAGGTCTTGCAGCCCTCCCTGGCCCAAGACAATTAGGTCAAGAGTTAGACCCTAGGTTAATGGGTCTGCGTCAGGACCCAATACTCTTGGATCTTGCGTCTTCACCCAACTCTAATGAGTTCAGAATGCAGCCAGACCCAAGGCTTTTGGATTCATTATTTAAAAGGGGCTCAAAGCTCTCCAGCCTAGTGTTACAGCCAGACCACTTAAACTTGAGTAAGTTTATTGTTATTATTAATATTAAAAGTATTATTATTTGTATTATAAATATTTTTAATTTTATTATTATTAATATTAAAAATATTATTATCTGTATTACAAATATTATTATTTTTATGATGATTAATATTATTAATATTAAAAATATTATTATTTGTATTATAATTAATATTGCTAATATTAAAAATATTATTATTTGTATTATAAATTTTATTGTTTTTATTATAATTAATATCATAATTAAGAAATTTTAAAAATATATCATTAATTTTGAAAAACAACCATAGATTTGATTTGAAGGGTAAAATTATTATTATTATTATTATTATTAAATTAATAAATTTGAAGAAAAATATTATAATTATCGAAGAAAAAAAAATAAGTTTTATTTGAGGGGATTAAAAACTATAAAAACTTATGTTAGATAAGTTTAATAATATTATTATTAATATCATAAATATTATTAAATTTGAAATAAATTTTATTACTATGGAAAAAAATATTAATGTGATTTGAAGGATAAAATCAATTATTTTTATTATTTTTAACTTGGGTCTAGAAGGACATGCCACACCCAAGTTACTTGCGAGTGGCAAGAGGTAGACCCAAGTCCCTTGGGTCTTGCAGCCTTACCTGGCCCAAGACAATTGGGTAAAGCATCAGACCCTAGGCTAATAGTTCCATGTCATGGCCCAATGCTCTTAGATCTTGTGTCCTCACCCAACTCTAATTGGTTCGGATTGTGGCTAGACCCAAGGCTTTTGGGTCCCTCATTTTACAGGGGCTCAAAGCTCTTGAGCTTGGTGTTGCAGCCTGACACGATCAAAGGGTTGATGGTCTTATCCCAAGTGCAGGAGTGTCGAAGTAATAAATAACCCAGTAAGACCGGGGTCGAACCACAGGGAGGTGAACTATATAGAATTATAAATAAAAGAAAGATTTAAAGAGAGCTTTGAGATGTGATAATGATGTAAGGATTTAAACAAAGATAAAAAAAACTTGTCAAGGTTAGAGGATCCACTAATGTTCAAATAAGTATAGTATAAACTCTTTTTATTACTTGATTGGAAACCAGACACAAAGAAAGTTTCACTCGGATTATAAATTGTTAACATGATTACATTAATTATCATATTCGAGTAATGCCAATACTTGTAAATATTATCAGGTATTCATGGTGATAACTTATGTTAACAACAAATCAAGTTCCTTTCATAGCATAAGTGTCGGTTATACCATACAATTGGGCTATGAAAGTGCCAAGTATTTGTTGTACCAAGGGTTGTTCAACACAAATCTAGATTAACCATTTAACAAGCAAGGTATTAAGAGTGAGTAAGATAATAAATATAAAACATGTTAGTATCAAACATTAAAGTCCATGTTTAGTTTACACTATACTTATTCTTACACCATTAGTGTAACCTTTTCACCTTGACATAATAAACTTAGCTGAACATTATGAATAAGAGAAACATAGATAAACAAGAGGAGAACATGATTATATAAGTATAATAAAGAAAATGAAAGGCATAAACAAGAGATTAATGAAAGCAAAACTTAAGCATTACAAAAATATAAAGAGAGAGAGCAAGAACATGATCTTGATCTGAAAACCAAGATGCTTAAATGCATGACAAATGCCTCATTTTATAGGCCAAAATTCAGAACTATTGATTTGATGACTAATTGTTGAGTGGGTGGCCACCTCTTGACTTGGTAACAATCTTTATCTTTTTATCTGCAGAAAACGTCATTGCTAGCATCAGTATTTAAAGATATCTTATATTATTAGACACGTTATTATAAAACATGCTCTAGTTAAGGAGTTATTGATACTTTAAGTGCAAAATAATGATATAAAACCTTGATAAAAATGCACTTTTAAGTACTAATCACACTCCCCCCCCTAACCAGCTTATTACTAGTCCTTAGTAATCAAAGCGTTAAAATAGAAAAACAATTTGCAAGTTCCACAAAGCAAATCATTCATCATTCAACTTCCATTAATCTATCCAAATAAACAAAATCTCATTAAATTTATATATATGCTTCATACTGTTGAAACAAGATATTAATAAACCTTCTTTTTATGTGCTCAATGTATAAAAACATAGATGATGGGGCTTTTATTGGAAGAAAACAATATTATGTTCTAATGTTTTTCTAAGGTTACATCCTTGGGTTGGGATTATTATCTTTTTTTTAAATATATATATATATATATATAACTTAACACACAAGGCATCTTTAACCCATATAACGAGCTTTCGGCTAATGACTCCCAGAACAGTTGGTCTTAGGGCATTAGGTGTTGAAACACCCCTACGAGCTTAGTAACTCGGGTTGCAGATATTGATACGTAGATAGTGCAATGTTTGATTCCTTTAAGCTTTTCTCCTTAACCCATGTAACAAGCATTGGGCCAATAGCTCCCAAGTCAGTTGACTTTAGGGTATTAGGTGTTAAAACACCCCTTCGGGCTTAATTGCTTAGGTTAGGGAGGCTACGAAACCAAACTTATCTACGTTTTTATTATCATCAATATTATCAATTTTATTTTTTTTGCAAATTATATACTATCCATTTTCCTTAGTTGTTAATTACCTTTAACAAAAGAACATAAATAATGTAATAATCCAATGTGCAACCCACAATCATATGTTAAAGTGTGTGTGTGTGAAAATGAAGGTTTAAGAATACTTGTTAAATGAATATATGAGCAGAATCAAGTGATAACAATGCAAGAGTTTGTAAACCTGGATATTTCAAGAAGTATTCTGATAGACCTTGATAAGAATATTTACTAAGATGTGTCTCAAGAGTCAATAAAATTCCTCCTTACTCTGCCATCCTAATAACAGTTTTGTTAAATGGTTTTAATAATAGCAAAAACAGTTAGTAAGTTATTTTTTTTATGTCAACTACTATCCTCTCCCCCCAACCAAAACGAGACATTCTCCTCAATGTCCCAAGGTAGAAAGATAGAGTATAGAAGACATCACCTGAAACAGCGAACGCTGACAAACCTGAAACACACTTAAACAAATATAAGAAATAACAAAACAAAATAATATGCTATTAATAAAACCAAAGGACACAAGGTTTCACAAACGAAGGCTCAAATCCAATCTAAGCTTTTTACGGCTTTCCATAGTTGACCAATTTATGCGACTCATGGAGGGATCAATTACAAGGATGAAAGATTGTAGTTGGTCAATCAATTGTTCAGCAGTAGCAGCAGAGATTATGATTTGTCGTGCCGAAGATGTTAGAAATTCCTGTTCCACAACTTGATCAAGAAAAGACAACAAATTATCATAAAAACCATTAACATTTAACAAACCTATAGGTTTATGGTGAATGTGTAGTTGGGCCCAAGAGGAAATATGAAAAATCTCTTCCAATATGCCAAGACCACCTGGTAAGGCAATGAAGGCGTCAACATGGTTAAACATTGCATTCATTCGATCAGACATTGTGGAGACCTGTAGTTCCTCTCCAATTGTTTTTCCAATGATGTCCCCTTTTGCTAAAACTTTGGGGATGACCCCTAAAACTTGACTGCCTCCTAAAAATGCAGCTATTGACACACCCCCATTAACCCAAGGTTGCCTCCCCCATACACTAAATGAATCTTTCTCTCAGCTAGTACATGACCAAGATGATTTGCTGATTCTAAAAACTCTTTTTCTTTCCCAGGACTGGATCCACTGAAAACACAAATATTTCTTATTTGATGACTTGAGGAACCTGTCATTTCTACACACTTCTATATCTATTGAATGTATGGGTTGAGTAGAAATGAAGGGAAGGAAGAGAAGATTTTCTAGATGAGAAATTGAAAATGCAATCATACCACCTATATATAGGCCAATTGGAGTCTCACTCTTTCTCTCTCTCTTTTTTTTTTTAAACATGTGTATGTACAATTAGTTGTGATTGTGGCTCACATCTTCCCTTGGTTTTACGTCCAAGAACGGCTTAAACACTCTCCATGGGTCGGGGATAGGCTTTCCATCCAGTTTTCTTAAAAACTGGCAAATATGGTCTTTTTTAGTTAGATTTCCACAACTATGTCGAGCATGTTCTTTATGGAATTGTGGCCATAAATCATGAATTGCACAATGCACATCTCCACTAAGATGCGTCTCAAGAGTCAATAGAAGATTATCTAAAGACCCCTTACTCGGGCCATCCTTAATGAATTATTTTTTATCTTCACGGTTTACAGACACCATTCCTAAAGAACGACATGTTGCATTACAAGTCCATCTAGCACATCTGTGACAGACTTTCAGTCATTTGCACGACGTTTCTTTGCAAAAGTGCTTTTACCTATTCAAGGCATGTATGAAATGAAAGAATTGGAGGACTCACCTGATAATCGAACCTTTGCTTCAATTAGCCAGTGAATATCTTCAGGAATTCCATGATTCATTAACAACCTCAATCTTTCACACCTAGCACGGTAAATTTTTGCAATCGTATTTGGAGGCAAAGCGGGAAAATACTTTTTTAATTTTTCAAGAGTGGTGTCCATTTTCAAATGCGAATTGGAGAAGAGATGCAAAGAATGGAGAAAGAGCAAAGACTTGCACAAATATATACACATATATCAGTTATAATGGGAAACTGAAAGAACCGACTTAAGAGTCACGGAGTACCGTTATCCACAGTTTGAATGGGGTTAGAGAAAGACTAGCAAAACAAGAGTCACACCAAAAAGAAACACAAAAACAATGTGAGAAAAAAAAAATAATCAACCTTAATATACAGGATCATTCAAACCAATGGATTCATTTTCACTATGAAAATTATCAAATGAAGCTTTCAAACGATGTCCATTTACCTTAAAAACATTGTCATTCTTTGAATTCTCAATATCAAAGGCCCCATAAGGATACACATGTTTCATAATAAATGGACCGCTCCATCTTGATCTTAGCTTTCCAAGAAATAAATGGAGTCGAGAATTATAAAGCAAAACTTTTTTGACCAACATCAAATGTTTTTCTCAAGATTCTCTTGTCATGAAACTCTTTTATTCTTGCTTTATGAATTTTTGAATTCTCATATGCATCATTTCTTATTTCCTCAAGCACATTTATTTGTAACTTATGCAGCTGGCTAGCATCATCAAGGTTTGAATTGAAAGCTTTGATAGCCTAATAAGCTTTATGTTCAAGTTCCACAGGTAAGTGACAAGATTTTTCATAGACCAACCTATAAGGTGACATACCTAATGATGTTTTAAAAGCAGTATGATAAGCCCAAAGTGCATCATTAAGTCTTAAAGAACAGTCCTTCCTATTAGGGTTCACTGTTTTTTCCAAGATTTGTTTGATCTCCCTATTAGCAAGTTTTACCTATCCACTTGTCTGAGGGTGATAAGGGGTGACAACTTTATGTGTGATTCCATATTTCTTCATTAAAGACTCAAATGGCTTGTTGCATAAATGTGTTCCACCATCCCGTATCATGGCTCGAGGGATTCCAAATCGACTCAAAATATTTTCTTTCAAAAACTTTATCATTGTTTTGTGGTCATTGTTTCGACTTGGAATTGCCTCTATCTATTTTAAAACATAATCTACTACGACTAATATGTACAAGAAACCAAATGATGGAGGGAATGGACCCATGAAATCTATACCCCAACAGTCAAAGATCTCAATGACAAGAATAGGATTTAAAGGCATCATGTGATATTTTGAAATAGATCCCAACTTTTAACAATTTTCACAAGTCTTGCAGAATGCATGCGAGTCCTTGAACATGGTGGGCCAGTAAAATCCACTTTGTAAGATTTTTGCAGTTGTATTTCTTGATGAGAAATGACCCCCATATGCCTTAGAATGACAAAATTTAATGATACTACTTACCTCATTATCAAGAATGCATCTTCAAAATATTTGATCAGGACAATATTTGAATAAATAAGGGTCATCCCAATAAAAGTTCTTCACTTTGTTCAAGAACTTTGTTTTGTATTGGATACTCCAATGAGCTGGTAATTGTCCTGAAACAAGAAAATTAACAATATTAGCAAACGAAGACATTGTAGAGACAGAAAGTAAAGATTCATCGGGAAAATAGTAATCGATTGGTGTGATGTCAGATCTTGAATCTGTTGTCAATCTTGACAAATGATCTGCGATAACATTTTCGGTGCCTTTCTTATCTTTGATTGTAATATCAAATTCTTGAAGTAACAAAATCCACCGCACCAATCTAGCCTTAGAATCCTTCTTAGAAAGAAGATATTTCAATGCTGCATGATCACTAAAAACAACAGGTGAGCCAACAAGATTAGAGCTGAATTTTTCACATGCAAATAATACTACAAGTAATTCTTTTTCAGTGGTAGTGTAATTCATTTGAACACTATTTAAAGTTTTACTTGCATAATAAATCACATAAGTTTTCTTATCTAATCTTTGTCCCAAGACAGCACCCACGACATAATCACTAGCGTCACACATTATTTCAAAAGGTAACGACCAATCAGGAGGTTGAATTTTAAGAGCAGAAGTAAACAAGTTTTTAAGTTTAACAAAGGCTTCTTCACAATGTTCAGTCCATTCAAAAATATTATTCTTTGTTAGAAGGTTACTCAATGGCTTAGATATTACACTAAAATCTTTGATGAACCTTTTAGAAAAACCAGCATGTTCTAAAAATGATCTAACATCTTTAACAGATTTTGGTGTTGGTAAGTTGGCAATTAACTCGATTTTAGATTTGTCAACCTCAATTCCTGTTTATGAAACAATGTGACCAAGTACAACGCTGTTTGTTACCATAAAATGACATTTTCTTCAATTCAACACAAGATTCTTCTCTTCACACCTGTTCAAAACTTTTTCAGATACAGAAACAAAAACTATATTGATAAAAAGAATTTTACCGAATCTATTGTAATAAATCAAAGTTTAACTAGAAATAAAGACAAAAATAATTATGATTTACTTTTTCCCGAAAATCTTTTATCCTTTAAACATCGTAGATAATTGAGAATTCTAATTTCTTTCAATTCAAAAAATGGAAATGATATAAATACAGAAATTATCAATAATAATAACATAAAAAACCACGCTAACATTATAGATAAAAGCAGACGTTTTGTTTTTTCTTTTCTTTTGTAATTTTTTCTATTTGATTTCTTATTGTCTTTATTCTGGCATTCAGATCTTTCATTTCTTTTTTCTGTCGGTGAATAGTTTATCCAATCCATAGATCGAATTGAAGTGGAAAATTTATGAATAGTCCGATTATTGATTGGTGAATTTTTTTCATTTATAGTTTCATTTAATTCATATACTTCTTTAAATCCAAATAATAGAATTGGATTTCTTTTTTATTTTGAAAATTTATTTATTATTTCTTTTAGAAATAGAATATCTTTGATGAACCAGTTTTTTGTTTCTTTCGGTAAATGTAGAAATAGTTTTCTTTTTTCTTTTAAAATTGTTAGAGTTAGAAAACCATTTTTTTTCAAGTTAGTTAAACAATCATCAAATGAATCACCAAAAACAGAAAAATCATCCATAAAAATCTCAAGAAAACGTTCAATCATATTACTGAATATGCTAAGCATGCATCTTTGAAATGTGGCTGGTGCATTATATAATCCAAATGGACATGTGAAAGTAGTCTTCTCTTGATCTTCAAATGCAATTTCAATTTGGTTATAACCTGAATAACCACCTAGGAAACAATAAAATTAATGATCCGCAACTCTTTCTAGGATTTGATCCATGAAAGGCAAAGAAAAATGATCTTTTCTAGTCATTGAATTAAGTTTCGTATAGTCAATGCACATGCGCCAACCAGTAATAGTCCTAGTTGGAATTAACTTATTTTCTCATTTGTGTATCACAGTGACTCCATACGTTTTAGGTACAACTTGGGTAGGACTTACCCATTTGCTGTCAAAAATAGGATAAATGATTCCATTATCTAGAAGCTTAATGACTTCATTTTTCACTACTTCTTTCATATTAGGATTAAGCCTTCGTTGCATTTCTCTAGAGGGTTTAGCATTTTCCTCTAAATAAATTATGTGTGTGCAAATCAAAGGACTAATTCCTTTTATGTCAGCTATGGTCCATCCTAATACATTTTTGTGCATTTTCAGAGTTTGTAATAACTTACCTTCTTGATGTGCATTAAGTTTGGAAGAAGTTATTACCGGAAAAGTTTCATTTTCTCATAAAAATGAGTATTTGAGATTGAATGGTAATAACTTTAAATCAGGTTTTGGTGGTTGAACACTTGAAGGTATGGACTCAATTGATCGTGGTGGCAATTCCTCAATTTTTGGTCTCCAATTAGTTGCCTTTGATTCTTCCTGAAAACAGACCATTTGCAAATCGTCAGATTCATCAATCTCAGTTTCACTCGAAGTGGTTTGAAATTGATCATGAACTAATTTTTCAATAAAGTCCACTTCCTGTAAATCATTATCATCTCCAGGTTGCTTGCAACTGTTGAAAATATTCATCTCCAATGTCATGTTTCCAAAAGATAACTTCATCACTCCATTCCTATAATTAATCAATGCATTAGAAGTTGCAAGAAATGGACGTCCTAAAATAACAGGAATTAAATTACATGCTTCAACAAGTTGTGTATCTAAGACAATAAAATCCACAAGATAAATGAATTTATCAACTTGTACTAACACATCTTCAACTATTCCTCTAGGCACTTTTACAGATCTATCAGCAAGTAAAAGAGTTACAGAAGTTGCTTTTAACTCACCTAGATTGAGACTGTGAAAAACCGAATATGGAAGTAAATTCACACTAACTCCAAGATCAAGTAAAGCTGTTTCAATTTTATGTTCTCCAATAAAGCATGAAATTATAGGACAACTAGGGTCTTTATATTTCAAAGCATTATTGTTTTGAAGAATGACACTTACTTGTTCGGCTACAAAGGCTTTCTTTTTCACATTTAGTTTTCTCTTCACAGTGCACAGATCTTTCAAAAATTTAGCATAAGAAGGTACCTATTTAATAACATCCAATAAAGGTATATTGATCCTTACCTGCTTGAAAGTTTCAAAGATTTCAGAGTTGTGATTGACTTTCCTTTGTTTGGTCATGGCATGAGGAAATGGAAGTGCTGGCAGAGAATCAGTCTTTTCTTTGCAATGTTCAAATTCAACCCTTTCCTTACCCTCAGAGATTGACTCATCATTTTTCTCACAAGGTTCAGGAGTGGGTTTTTCAATAACCTTACCACTGCGAAGAGTGATGACTGATTTGACTTGATCCATGTGTTGGCTTCCAGAACTACTTGCATTTACATTGTATTGCCCCTTTGGATTTTGTTGTGGTTGAGATGGAAACTTACCTTTCTCTTAAAAACTGAGAGCAGATGTGAATTTTGCAAGAGTATCTTTAAAATCTTTCATGCTTTGAGCAAGTTGAGTGTTGATTGTCTCTTGCTTTTCAATGAATGCATGCAATGTTTCCTCAAGATTTCTTCTAAGAGGTGGTGCATAAGGAGGTGCATATCCATGAGAATTTTAGAAATTATGGTGTGCTTGAAACGGTGGCTGTGAAGTTTGTGCATTATTGTTATAACTCTTCCAACTCAAATTTGAGTGATTTCTCCAACCAAGGTTGTATGTTTGCGAGTATGGGTTATGATTTGGCCTTTGGAAACTCTTTAAAGCATGGGCTTGTTCATGGAGGCATTCCTTGAAAGAATGCAAAGTTAGATAGTCATTGGTTGAGTGTTCATTGGTTTCATAGATTTGACACACAATGTCTTGAACAAATTTTAATTGACCACTCTTTTTCAATTCTAGTGCCTCAGCTTTTATAGCTAAAGATGCAAACTTGGCTTGGAGGTCATGATCTTCCCTAAGGTTGTACATTCCTCCACTAGATGTATGAGGTTGTGTTTTACTTGGTGCCTCATAAGTGCCTGTAGTGTCCTAATTTTGAGCATTTTCAGCTAGCAAGTCTAAGTACTCCATTGCTTCATTAGGGTCTTTATCTTCAAAAGTTCCATTGCACATCAATTCCACCATTTGTCTATCTTTAGGTGTTAATCCTTCATAAAAATATGAAACTAATCTCCATGTTTCAAAACCATGATGAGGGCAAGTATTGAGCAAGTCTTGATACCTATCCCAACATTGGTAAAAGTTTCTCCTGGTTTTTGAGTGAAAGTGGTGATTTGTCTTTTGAAAGAGTTTGTTCTATGAGACGGAAAAAACTTCTTTAAAAATTGTTGTTGCATTTTATCCCAAGCATGAATGGATCCTGGTCTCAAATTTTGTAGCCATGTTTTAGCTTTATCTTTTAATGAAAAAGGAAAAAGCTTTAATCTAATGGTGTTCATGCTATAATTTGAGTCTTATAATTGTTACAAACTTTTCAAATTCTCTCATACGCAAGTATGGATTTTCTAGATCTAAGCCATGAAAAGAAGGTAAATGTTGAATAATGCCTGACTTAAAATTGAAGTGAGATGCATCATGAGGGAAAACTATACATGAGGGTGCACTTGTTCTTGTAGGATTCATGTGGTTTCTAAGTGTTCTAACTCGATTATTCTCATTATTCTCATTATAAAGCGACTGGTTATCTTCTTTGGCCATATTTTCTAAAAATGATGAGGATACCCTATAAAGTCTACCACTTAATGTACGTGATCAAACTCTCATGCATGTGTAAGAAGAGAATAAAATGGAGAAAAGAAAAGAAAAAAAAGAAAAAAAACAAAACAAAACAAAACAAAAGAAACAAAAGTTAGACAAAATAAGAAGTGAAAAGAGAAAATAAAATAAATATTATAATTTATACAAGAATTTACCTCCCCGACAATGGCGCTAAAAACATGACACGATCAAAGAGTTGATGTCTTATCCCAAGTGCAGGAGTGTCGAAGTAATAAAAAACCCGGCAAGACCGGGGTTGAACCACAAGGAGGTGAACTATATAGAATTATAAATAAAACAAAAGATTTGAAGAGAGCTTTGAGATATGATAATGATGTAAGGATTTAAACAAAGATAAAAAACTTGTCAGGGTTAGAGGATCCACTAATGATATTTCAAATAAGTATAGTATAAACTTTTTTTATTACTTGACTAGAAATCACACACAAAGGAGGTTCCACTCGGATTATAAATTGTTAACATGATTACATTAATTATTTTATTCGAGTAATGCCAATACTTGTAAATATTATCAGGTATTCATGGTGATAACTTATGTTAACAACAAATCAAGTTCCTTTCATAGCACAAGTGTTGGTTATACCATACAGTTGGGCTATGAAAGTGCCAAATATTTGTTGTGCCAAGGGTTGTTCAACACAAATCTAGATTAACCATTTAACAAGCAAGGTATTAAAAAGTGAGTAAGATAATAAATATAAAACATGTTAGTATCAAATATTAAAGTCCATGTTGAGTTTACACTATACTTATTCTTACACCATTAGTGTAACCTTTTCACCTTGACATAATAAACTTAGCTGAACATTATGAATAAGAGAAACATAGATAAACAAGAGGAGAACATGATTATATAAGTATAATAAAGGAAATGAAAGGCATAAACAAGAGATTAATGAAAGCAAAACTTAAGCATTACAAAAATATAAAGAGAGAGAGAGCAAGAACATGATCTTGATCTGAAAACCAAGATGCCTAAATGCATGGCAAATGCCTCCTTTTATAGGCCAAAATTCGGAACTATTGATTTGATGACTAATTGTTGAGTGGGTGGCCACCTCTTGACTTGGTAACAATCTTTATCTTCTTGTCTGCAAAAAACATTATTGCTGACATCAGAATTTGAACAAATAGTCTTCATGAAAGTTTTGGGAAATTATCTCAGCTTTCCAACAAAACATTTGGTAACAGAATCGATGCATTTGGACTTCTTGAACTCGAGATATGGGCTGAACACTGAACATTGTCTAGGCTGCAGGACAAATTCTGATTTCTCCATTGTTGCTACCATTTGAACTCGAAAATGGCACTTTTAAATCTTGGACTCTCATAAAAGTTTTAGACCTATGTCTTAGCTTTCCATACATATAAACCAGACCTAAATCCAAGTTCTACAACTCTAGTTATGATCCAATAATCGAATGGTGTTCTAGTTTGGACTGAACCAGTATCTCTTTTCTAAACTTAGCCCTCTCTTTGTCTTCTCAATTTTAGTAGTTAAACTCATCAATCAATCCTTTGATTTATGTGATAGGCCTGTATTTAAGATGAACATTTACCATAAATTAAAGCTATCTTGTATTATTAGACATGTTATTATAAAACATGCTCTAGTTAAGGAGTTATTGATATTTTAAGTGCAAAATGATGATACAAAACCTTGATAAAAATGCACTTTTAAGTACTAATCACAACCAGATCTACTTAAACTTGGATAAGTTTATTGCTATTATTAATATTAAAATATTATTATTTTGGTTTATAAATATTATTAATTTTATTATTAATATCATAAATATTATTAAATTTGAAACAAATTTTATTACTATAAAAAAAAACATAGATGTGATTTGAAGGATAAAATCAATTATTATTATTATTATTATTAACTTAGGGCTGGAAGGGCATGCCAGACCCAAGTTGCTTGGGAGTAATAGTGGACAGACCCAAGTCCCTTGAGTATTGCAGCCTTACCTGACCCAAGACAATTGGGTCAAAAGTCAGACTTTAGGCTAATGGGTCCGCGTCAGGACCCAATGCTCTAGGGTCTTACGTCCTCACCCAACTCTAATGAGTTAAGGCTTTTGAGTCCCTCATTTTAGAGGGCCTAAAGCTCTTGGGCCTGGTGTTGCAGCCAGACCCACTTAAACTTGGATAAGTTTATTGTTATTATTAATATTAAATATATTATTATTTGTATTGTAAATATTTTTAATTGTAATATTGTTAATATTAAAATATTATTATTTTGGTTTATAAATATTATTATTTTTATGAAGATTAATGTTATTAATATTAAAAATAATATTATTTGTATTATAATTAATATTGTTAATATTAAAAATATTATTATTTGTATTATAAATTTTATTGTTTTTATTATAATTAATATTACTAATATCATAATTAAAATTTTTAAAAACATATCATTAATTTTGAAAAATACAATAGATTTGATTTGAAAGGTTAAATTATTCTTATTCTTATTATTATTAAATTAATAAATTTGAAGAAAAATAAAATTATTATCGAAGAAAAACAATAAGTTTTATAAGTTTTATTTAAGGGGATTAAAAACTATAAAAATTTAGGTCAAATAAGTTTAATATTGTTAGTAATATTATAAATATTATTAAATTTGAAAAAAAAAATTTACTATAAAAAAAAACATAGATGTGATTTGAAGGGTAAAATCAATTATTTTTATTATTATTAACTTGGGTCTGGAAGGACATGCCAAACCGAAGTTGCTTGGGAGTGGCAAGGGAAAGACCCGAGTGCCTTGGGTATTGCAGCCCTTCTCGGCCTAAGACAATTTGGTCAGGAGTCGGACCCTAGGCTAATGGGTCCGCCTCAGGATCCAATACATGGGTCTTGCGTTCTCACACAAATGTAATGGGTTCGGGTTGCAGCCAGACCCAAGGCTTTATTGTTATGATTAATATTAAAAATATTATTATTTGTATTATAATTAATATTGTTAATATTAAAAATATTAATATGTGTTATAAATTTTATTGTTTTTATTATAATTAATATTATTAATATCATAATAATTAAGGAATTTTAAAAAAATATCATTAATTTTGAAAAACAAACATAGATTCGATTTCAAGGGTAAAATTATTATTATTGTTGTTGTTGTTATTATTATTTTTATTAAATTAATAAATTTGAAGAAAAATATTGTTATTATCGAAGAAAAACAATAAGTTTTATTTGAGGGCGTTGAAAATTATAAAAACTTAGGTAAAATAAGTTTCATATTATTATTAATATCATAAATATTATTAAATTCATTTATATTATTAAATTTGAAATAAATTTTATTACTATAAAAAAAACATATATGTGATTTGAAGGGTAAAATCAATTATTTTTATTATTATTAACTTGGATCTGGAAGGGCATGCCAGACCCAAGTTGCTTGGGAGTGGCAAGGGGTAGACCTAAGTCTCCTGGGTCTTGTAGTCGTACTTGTCCCAAAATAATTGGGTCAAGAGCCAGATCATAGGCTAACGGGTTTGGAATGCAGCCAGACCCAAGGCTTTTAGGTCTGCCATTTAAAAGGGGCCCAAAGCTCTTGAGCTTAGTGTTCAACCATACCCACTTAAACTTGGATAAGTTTATTGTTATTATCATAACCCATTTTTGGATTATTCTCAAATTCATTTCCTTTTTTTTCAAAAACAAAAAAAAAAAAAACCGAAACAGTGTCGTTTTAAACCACATTATTCTCCTTCTTCCCCAAGATTTTTAAAATCTTCTTTCCCCGCTCACTCTCTCCCCAGACTTGACACCACCTATACCCACAATACCCTGCCAATATGATAAAGAAAAGAGACGGAACCATGCTCTAGGGCGGCTATGCAAAAGCTGCCCCACGCCACCTTACCCTGCGCTTGGACAGGGTAAGGTGGCCCTCTCCCCTG